>NW_028320138.1:0-92927 GCF_062004578.1 Staurois parvus
ATTTCCCGGGGGCCCCATGAGTTGTCAGTCCGCCCCTGGATCCCACGTGTGAAAAGTGCACATGGTCACTGTTCCAAACACTTTTTCTGCACTGCGCCTTTTAGGGCCTCTTGGCTAAGTCCAGGGCAATTTTTTTGCTACGTGCCTCAGGGCCTAGCCGGTGCACAATTGTACGGTCACTTATTTATTTATTTTTCCCCCACGTTTTTGTCACCTTTCACTTTTGTGTGTGTTTTATTCCTCACTAGGATGGAGGGTGGGGGTCCTCGGGCCTGCCCTGAAGTCTAGGGGGAAGATGTGTGGCCATCAGGTTGCTGGGGGAGGTCTCTCTTCGGGTGAGCCCCCTGATCTAGTACTTGGTGGTCGGCTTTGGCTAGCCTCAAGGAAAGGGGTCCACCAGGCCTTTTGGCCAGGTGGACCATGTGGAAACCTTTGTCCCTGTCAGGAGCCTTGCGCCCCGGGGAATCAGGGTAGAGGTCCTACCCCTTCGGTGGGTGGACTACAGCACACCCCTAAGTGCACTTTTTTGTGTTTTGCACTTGCACGTTTTTTGTCCACTTATGGGTTTCCTTTTTTTCACAAAAAAAAATCTGTGGGTGCAATGCCAGGCTATAACACCTTGGTCCTGTGTCCCGGTGGTGAGGAAGCAGTTCTCTGAGGGATGGCACAAGTTGGGCGCCAGGCGTTCCGCCACAGACCTAATAAAGTGGCCAGTGAGTGTAAGTTGCCGCTTCATCGCTGCCGGTGCAAAAACCCAAATTCAGCTCAGCCATCCGAGGTTGGAGAAAGGGTTAAATTCAGCGGAGTCTATCTTCTATGCTGTACATTCTCCTCCTGTTATGGCCATATTAATATTTTATCAGGTTAATCAGCGCTGTGCAGAACAGCAGGGACGCGGGGGGCGATATCTGGCCGTGTTTGGCCGCGGCGTCATGTTGTACTTATTAAATAAACCTGAATAGCACCACCGGCATTTCTCCTTTTTTATGTCCCTCGGCTCCCTCATCAGTATTTCTTTGGAATGGCTGAATCAGAGAACGAGGACAAACGGGATTCCTCCATCGGCGGCCCGCTGGTATTGGAGGTGGCCTCGTTATCTGGTGACAGTGACGCTTTCACCAGAAGTATATTATAGATGAGGGATCATTTCCCTCGTGGATGGAGGATGGGAGCCTCTGATTCAGAGACGAGAGGGTCACAGTCGGCGTTAATGAATAATAATCGTTGGCACATGCCGAACAGGAGAGCTTTAAAGGAAACCGGCTCAGAGGGAAACATGGAGGCCGCCGACCTCACTTTTCTAAAAATGCCAATTGGCTGGCTGGCTGACTCGTTTTTCCTTCAACTCTAAAGGCTCGATTTACAAAGCTAACACACAAGGATATGAATCTTTATTCTATGTAAATATGATGTTTACATTTCATTGGACTGAAAATAACTGTCACTGTTTTTCAAAATAAGCAGTTTTTGTGGTATAGGAGGTCTAAACTTGGTGATTTGTTGTGACATGTAGCATCCTCCTAGGTAGCTAGGGGGAGCTCTAGCTTTAATTGTTAGATAGAGGCTGAGTAGCCTGGGCGTGATAGTCAGGTGCAGGGGCGAACTGACAACTCATGGGGCCCCTGGACAATTAAGGATCATGGGGCCCCTATGTCCTTGTCCAAACTCAAAAAAGCCTATGAAAAAGGTACCAGGGGCATCTCATGGGGCCCCCTACTGACCCCGGCCCTCGGGCAGTGCCTGAGTTTCCAAATGGTCAGTCCGCCCCTGGTCAGGTGGGTCAAATTGCGGTCAGATCTGAGAGGCTCTGCGGACCAGTTCTCTGGGACTTCCCCCTGCTCTAGAACTTTGGAGAAAGATCTAGAAGCAGTGGGCGTAGGTGAGGTGTGGCTGGTCTGTACTCTTAGAGCAGGGGTGTCAGACTAGTGGCCCTCCCATCATGACTCAGCCCTTAGGAGTCATGCTTGTAACTGTCAGTCTTGCACTGCCTCATGGGACTTGTAGTTTGGCAACAGCTGGAGGGCCGCCAGTTTGACACCCGTGTCTTAGAGGATACAGGCCAATTCCCATAAGGAGGCTTGGCAAGGGGCCAGGGCAGCCTTTAAGAGTAACTGAGCTTGCAGGGGAGAGCTGGAGGAGATGGAAGATGAGGAAGTGAGGCTGGAGAGCAGGAGCCTGGGAGAGGGGCTCACCTACAGGCTGGAGGAAAGCTTGGGACTTCTCCAGCCCCCTGACAGAGGACCACCTATGTGGCAGGGAAGGAAGGGCCCAGCTAGAATGCCTGGTAGCAGCCACAAGAGAAGAACTAAGGGAACCTCTGGGCCAGATAGGGGAAGAAGCAGTATGGTGGAAAACCAGGTTAGCAACTAACCAGGACTGTCTTACTTTAAAGTGGCAGGCACTGGATCCCCTGCTCAGGGACTCACCCAGATTGGCTAGATTGGAGAATCTAGTGTCTGGGGTGGTACAACCAGAGACGCTGGTTAGCTCTCCAAGAAGAGAGTTTTCTTCCATAAGAAAACTTGCATATAGTTCCAGGAAGTTGTCCTCGGTTTTGCAATCCCATTGGGTATCCCGTACACCCTAACCCTATCCCAGTTTAAATTCTCCAAATAAAACTTCAAAACAAAGCTCAAGTACTGGTCACTGTCTCCTGGATGCAAGTTATTGTGAAAATGCGTGTTTCTTGGCTGTGCAGGACTATAGGGGGACCCAAAACCTCAGCGACCCCTAAGGGGGTAGTGCTACAGACATTATCTGTGGTGTGTGGCCCTGGAGGTTGTTCACCAACAAAGGTAATATCCTGCTGGACCCTCGGAGACGTTTGTAAAAAAATTTAACAGACGGGAAAGCCAACTCTAGCTTATAAGTCCATTAATATTTTTTTTTTTGTGCAACAAAAGCCAACACATGTTAGGGGCTCAACACCCCCCCCCTTTTTTAGGGCCTTACCCCACCTCAGCGATACCCTCCTGGGCTGTAAATTGGAACCGAAGTTGGATTTTTGAAAATAAAGAGTCCCATCCCAATGTGTGACCTTCAGGGGCGGACTGACAACTCATGGGGCCCCGGGCAATTGGGGATCATGGGGCCCCTGTGTGCTCGCCCACACTCGAAGCACACCCAAAAAGCCTGTAAAAAAGGTGCCAGGGGCATTTCAAGGGGCCCCTACTGACCCCGGGCCCGAGTGCTCGAGAGGTCTGTCCGCCCCTGGTGACCTTTGTGAATTGAGCCTTGTGTGGTCTGGTGGAAGATCAGGGTGGAGAAGAATGCAGGTGGATTACTGAGAAATTTGGTCTGGGCATTAATGACATCTGGTCATGAAGGGGTTAAAGGGAAAACTATGTTGCAGGACATATGGAGTGTGCCTTTGCTGGTGGCCTCTCTGTTAGACAATGCCAACAACCTGGCTATCATACCATAGATGCCAACTGTCCTGGATTTGCTGGGATGTCATGATGATGCTGTATCCTGGGCCAGGTCCTGGGATCACGATATCACCCCGAATTAAATCCCTGCACATGCACAGTAGCTCAAGAAATCCTTCATTATGGTGATTGGCTGGGCACAAGTAGGCAGGTCCTGTATAATTATGCCTTAGATGTCAACTGTCTTGGATTTGCTGGGATAGTCCCACATCTTGGACCTCAGTCCTGGTGATGTTGTGTCCTGTGCCATGTCCTGGGATCACAATATCACCCCGAATTATATCACTGCGCATGCACAGTATCTCAGTAAAGCTTTCATTATGTTGATTGGCTGGGCACAAGTAGGCAGTTCCTGTATTACTATGCCATAGATGCCAACTGTCCTGGATTTGCTGGGATAGTCCCACATCATGGACCTCAGTCCTGATGATACTCTGTCCTGGGCCATGTCTGGGGATCACAACATCACCCCGAATTAAATCCCTGCACATGCACAGTAGTTCAATAAAGCTTTCATTAGGGTGGTTGGCTGAGCACAAGTAGGCAGTTCCTGAATTACTATGCCATAGATGCCAACTGTCCTGGATTTGCTGGGATGTCATGATGATGCTGTATCCAGGGCCAGGTCCCGGGATCACAATATCACCCCGAATTAAATCCCTGCACATGCACAGTAGCTCAATAAATCCTTCATTATGGTGATTGGCTGGGCACAAGTAGGCAGATCCTGTATAATTATGCCATAGATGCAAACTGTCCTGGATTTGCTAGGATAGTCCCACATCTTGGACCTCAGTCCTGATGATGTTGTGTCCTGTGCCATGTCCTGGGATCACAACATCACCCCGAATTAAATCCCTGCGCATGCACAGTATCTCAATAAAGCTTTCATTATGGTGATTGGCTGGGCACAAGTAGGCAGTTCCTGCATAATTGTGCCATAGATGTCAACTGTCCTGGATTTGCTGGGATAATCCCACATCTTGGACCTCAGTCCTGATGATGTTGTGTCCTGTGCCATGTCCTGGGATCAAAATTTCACCCCGAATTAAATCCCTGCACATGTACAGTATCTCAGTAAAGCTTTCATTATGGTGATTGGCTGGGCACAAGTAGGCAGTTCCTGCATAATTGTGCCATAGATGCCAACTGCCCTGGATTTGCTGGGATAGTCCCACATCTTGGACCTCAGTCTTGATGATACTCTATCCTGGGCCAGGTCCCAGGATCACAATATCACCCCAAATTAAATGAATTCACGTGCACTGTAACTCCGTAACAAGCAAGTGATTGGTTGCTAGGACCGCCCTGCATCCTAGCAACCAATCACTCGCTGTTTAATCTGGAAAGTTAACTTGTGCAGCTACCACTCCCGCCCTCCCTCCAATGCTGTGCCTCCCGCACGTATCCTGCGTCCCGTCCTCTGATCTGTCCTGAGAAGAACAGAGGGAGAGGCTGGGGAAAAAAGTGGCTCCTAAATGGCGTGATCGCGTGTCCAGATGGGTCAGTGGCTCGGTCCGATCCAGACTGCAGTCTGCCATTTAATGATGCATGAAGTAGGTGTCCAGCACCAATGAAATGCGAAAAAAAAAGATGGAAAAAAAAGTCAAAGGTGGAAAAACCCAAATACACAAATTAAAAGTCTAAATGCGGTCATCGTTCCTCCTCTAGCACATTCAATTTTCCTGCCCGTCTCATCTCTGGGACGGCGAATTCTCCGGCACACGACTCCTGGAAATGAAGCATATTTGAGATTTGAAAAATGCGTATGTTTCTACCTTGCGGCATAAGTACGCCTCTTAGCGCTGAAAGTAGCTGAGGTTGTCATATCGATGTGTTTTCTCGGCAATTGGACTCCGCGTGACACCGGAGAAGTTTAATATATCACTCAGCACGTGACGCGGCTGCTTGAGAAGTGACTGAAGGGATACTTAGCTGGCTGTTGATAGGGAGGGAGTCAGGCGGTGATGGCGGTACTTACACTGAAGTGGTTTATTTCTGTACGTTTACTCATTCAAGAAGAGAAATACCTGGATAAGCAACTTTCCGAAATGCGTATCTGCCTCATTGACTGATTTTACAGCTCAAAACTGCCAAAATAAAGTAAAGGAGTAAAGTACACGGAGCTGTGCGTGGTTATTAGAGAAGAGAGCGCAAAGTGCGATGGGGTGTGCAAAGGACAGTCCCTCATAGCAACCAATCTGTCAGGGTCCTGTCCACGGCAGAGGTTCTGGAAGATCTGGAATTTCTGCCAGTACTCTGCATGGCTGCAGAAGGACACATCAGCCTCAGACTTGTGCCAGACGGCCTTTATAAAGAGGCTCATCACTTCCTCAAGTTGCTGGATGACCTCTAGTTCCTGTTCCTGGTTCCTGTGACTTGACCCGTGATTTCCTGTTACCGACTCGGCTTGCTCCTGGACCTGTCTACTCTGCCTTACCCCTGATCTGACCTCGACTTGGCTTACGGATACTCTCTTTCTCACTCCTCTGTGTATGACCTCGGCTATCCCATCTGACTATGTCTGCTCTGATTCCCACCTGGTACCGGACCTTGGCTTGAACCGACTACCCAGTAAACATCCAAATCCTGGAAGGGCTTGCATACCAGGCACAGGAGACTCCTGTCTGCAGACCTATCTCCGTTCACCATCTGTGCTTCTGAGTGGACCACCAACCAGCACTCCTACAGGCGACCTGTGCAACTTTGGGCCTGACTCCCACTGTCCACTCTCGGGGGAGTCCGGAACTTAGCCACAAGGGAAGCCCTCTCTCCATTGGCCTCCATCAGGTACATGATACAATCAGCAGTCTTTTCCGAACTGAGCTATCAGGTACCTGGTGATGGAGGCCAATGGAGAGAGGGCTTCCCTTGCGGCTAAGTTCCGGACTCCCCTGAGAGTGGGACAGCGGGAGTCAGGCCCAAAGTGGCACAGGTCGCCTGTAGGAGTGCTTGTTGGTTGTCCACCCAGGAGCACAGCTGGTGCACGGAGATGAGGTATGCAGACAGGTGGCTCCTGTGCGAGGTATGCAAGCCCTTCCGGAAATAGAGGATTACTGGATAGCCGGTTCAAGCCAAGGTCAGGTACCAGGTGGGAATCAGAGCAGACGTAGTCAGATGGGATAGCCGAGGTCATACCCCGAGGAGCAAGAGAGAGAGAGAGAGAGTATCCGTTAGCCAAGCCGAGGTCGGATCAGGGGTTAAGCAGAGTAGACAGGTCCAAGAGCAAGCCGAGTCGGTATCAGGAAGTCACAGGTCACGATAACACAGGAAACAGATCATCCAGCAACTTGAGGGAGTGAAGAGCCTCCTTATAAAGGCCGTTTGGTGCCAAAACTGGGCCTGATGTGTGTATTTCTGCGGCCATGTAGGGTACTGGCGGAAATGCCCAGTCTTCCAGGACTTCTGCCGTGGATAGGATCCTGACATGAGCCTACTGCAATCAAACAGACTTCACACCCAGCAGGGACAAAGGGGCCCTTCTTAATGACTCCGTAGGGTCAGGAACTCAAACGTGAAGAACACTGCAGTCACTAAAAGATATAAGAGACCATTCATTCACAATAGATGCTGAATGCAGGCAAATCACATGAAGGTTAAAGTATACCTGCACTGTTGTAGCTAACCTGGTATCGTACCTGGCTGGAGGCCGAGATGACAAGAGGGCTTCCTTTACATTGCTGGTCCAGACACCCCTGGAGTGTAGTAACACAGGGAGAAAGAGGGTACAAACTGGCATGGGTGCAGGCAGGGGCGTATTTACCACAAGGCAAACAAGGCACTTGCGCAGGGCGGCATTTTTCAGGGGGGCAGCACCTCCCCCCAGAAAATGGGATGGAAGAAAGGACACGCACACCATGGGAACCAGGTGGGATCTGAGAGAGGCTGGGGGCTGCTTGATGGTGTATGTAGAGCCTGGCTTTCGTGGTGTATGTAGAGCTGTGAAGATAAGTGTCTTTCTCTCTAACGCCAGGGGGGGGGGGGGTTGGTGGAAGGTTCTCCCAGGTTGTTGGTCAATGTCAGGCTATCTCTGTGGGAGGGGGAAGGGGGGCTGTTAGTTTATGTCCGTGGGGGCAGATGATCTTTGTGTTGCCTAGGGCAGCACAAAACCTAAATACACCACTGGGAGCAGGAGTCCAGCCCATGGAAGCTCCATTCTGGAGGCAGGTTTGACTGTGAAATGATCATACAGACTGACAGGAAGGTAGCTAGCTGGAACATTGGAAGGCACATCAGGCTGGAATCCTGGTATAGGCGGGGGGTTGTTGGTAGCTGGGAAAAGAGAAAGTACACAGGGTAGCATGCAGAGCCAGGACTAGGAGACAAGGTGATGTCACACTAGAAGAACATCAGAGGTAATCCATAGTCAGGGTCCAGCTGAAGTCAAACCAGGAGTCAGCAGAGACAAGCCATGGTCAGGAACTCTCCACGGTCAAACCAGGAATCGGCAGCGACAAACCATATTCAGGAACTATCCAAGGTCAAACCAGGAGTCAGCAGAGACAGGCCATGGTCAGGAACTATCCAAGGTCAAACCAGGAGTCAGCAGAGAAAATCTGTAATCAGGAGCTATCAGAGATCAAACCAGGAATCAGCAGAGACAGGCCATGGTCAAGAACTATCCGAGGTAAAACCAGGAGTCAGCAGAGAAAATCTGTGATCAGGAGCTATCAGAGATCAAACCAGGAATCAGCAGAGACAGGCTATGGCCGGAAACTATCCACGGTCAAACCAGGAATCAGCAGAGAAAATCTGTGATCAGGAGCTATCAGAGATCAAACCAGGAGTCAGCAGAGACAGGTTATGGCTGGAAACTATCCACGGTCAAACCAGGAATCGGCAGAGTCAAGCCATATAGGAACTATCTGAGGTCAAACCAGGAATTAGCAGAGACAAGCCATGGTCAGGAACTATCCATGGTCAAAGCAGCAGTCAGCAGAGAAAATCTGTGATCAGGAGCTATCAGAGATCAAACCAGGAATCAGCAGAGACAAGCCATAGCCATAAACGATCCAAGGTCAAACCAGGAATCAGCAGAGACAAGCTATAGTCAGGAACAGGGGTGGCTGACAATTTGGAAACTCGGGCACTGCCCGAGGGCCCGGGGTCAGTAGGGGCCCCATGAGATGCCCCTGGTACCTTTTTCATAGGCTTTTTTGAGTTTGGGCAAGGACACAGGGGCCCCATGATCTCCTATTGCCTGGGGGCCCCATGAGTTGTCATTCCGCCCCTGGTCAGGAACTATCAAAGGTCAAACCAGGAATAGGCAGAGACAAATCATAATGAGGAACTATCCAGGGTCAAACCTGGAATCAGCAGAGACAAGCCATGGTCAGTAACTATACGAGGTCAAACCAGGAGACAGTAGAGACGAGCTATGGTTGGGAACTATCTGAGGTCAAACCAGGAATCAGCAGGCAAAGCACGATCGAGAACTATCCAAGGTCAAACCAGGAATCAGCAGGGACAAGCCATGTTTCAGGAATCTCGTACAGCAGATGCCGGTTAGCCACATGTGAATACATTCATGGCTTCGTAAATTAGTGTTCCGGTGTAAATAAACGTGTTCCTGCAAACATGTGCAGCCACCACCAAAGTGGCAATGACCCTTGAATAGCGTGTTGGTGCGTGTGTACATCTTCTACTGCTGTCCTGACACCCGGGCAATTCAAATTCAACATATGATGATAAGCAGGTTACTTTTATTAAGAAAACTGCAAGTAAAAATAATTAATATTTTGAGTTTTTTTGAGCAGCCAAACTAAATGAAGTCAAGCTTGGCCCAACCGTTACCACCCTGTTATTGGTCTGCGAGACTAATAGCAAGTCTTTGGGGGGTGTTAGAGGGATGGGACCAAACTTGACTTTTACAAGCAAAGTCGAGATTTGCATGTAACTTCAGCTTGCTGGATCTTGCTGGATCTTGGGATGGTTTGGTGAAGCAGTTTTTCACTGAAGGTAGACCTTTGCGTATTTTCTCATCTTTTTCCAGTTTGTCCATTCCAGTAACACTTCACTTTACAAATCCATTCATGTTTCTGCAGCCCATTCTCATCCTTAAAATTGCCTTTTTGTCAGGATTTGTAGGTCAGTAGGAGATACCATGACAAGAGTTACCCATGATGGCTCTGAGTCACATCAAGATGCTTAGCACTCCTGTACAGTCCCCACATCTTTTGATTTTCAGGAGCCCCCCAATTCCCTGGCTGCATTAACCTCCTGTACCTCGCCTGGCAGTCTGAAGCCAATTACCGTTGCCTCGCTCTGCCTCTGTGACACATCATCCATCATTATGCTTTACCTTCAGCTTCAGCCCCGTAAAAACCTCTTTGATGAGGAAATCCACCAAACCAACCAGATAAAAAAAAGTGCAATTTCAGAAAAACAGCAACCTCTTCTGTGAAAAAAATAAAATACTTGAAAATGAGTCCCAGTCTAGAAGAGTAGCTCCTTACCCCATACAAAGGATGCCTAACCTCCCATACAGGGATCCAATCTAGATACCCAACTGCTACCCTCCTTTACAGGATGTCTAACCTCCCATATAGGGTCCCAGTCTAGATTACTTACTGCTAACCTCCCATACAGGGTCCCAATCTAGATAACCAACTTCTATACTCCTATACAGAGTGCCTAACCTCCCATATAGGCATCCAATCTAGATACCCAACTACTGCCCTCCTTTACAGGATGTCTCACCTCCCAGATAGGGTCCCAGTCTAGATACCCAACTGCTACCCTCCTTTACAGGATGCCTAACCTCCCATACAGGGTCCCAATTTAGATAACCAACTTCTATACTCCTATACAGAGTGTCTATCCTCCAATACAGGCATCCAATCTAGATACCCAACTACTGCCCTCCTTTACAGGATGTCTAACCTCCCAGATAGGGTCCCAGTCTAGATTACGTACTGCTAACCTCCCATACAGGGTCCCAATCTAGATACCCAACTGCTACCCTCCTTTACAGGATATCTAACCTCCCACATAGGGTCCCAGTCTAGATTACTTACTGCTGAACTCCCATACAGGGTCCCATTCTAGATACCCAACTGCTACTCTCCTTTACAGGATGTCTAACTTCCCACATAGGGTCCCAGTCTAGATTACTTACTGCTAACCTCCCATACAGGGTCCCAATCTAGATACCCAACTGCTACTCTCCTTTACAGGATGTCTCGCCTCCCATACAGGGTCCCATTCTAGATACCCAACTACTACCCTCCTTTACAGGATGTCTAACGTCGCACATAGGGTCCCAGTCTAGATTACTTACTGCTAACCTCCCATACAGGGTCCGAATCTAGATACCCAACTGCTAATTTCCTTTACAGGATGTCTCACCTCTCATACAGGGTCCCAGCCTAGATTACTTACTGCTGACCTCCCATACAGGGTTCCATTCTAGATACCCAACTGCTACTCTCCTTTACAGGATATCTAACCTCCCACATAGGGTCCCAGTCTAGATTACTTACTGCTAACCTCCCATACAGGGTCCAAATCTAGATAACCAACCTCTATACTCCTACACAGAGTGCCTAACCTCCCATACAGAGTCCCAATTTAGATAACTAACTCCTAACCTCCCATACAGGGTCCCAATCTACATACCCAACTGCTACCCTCCTTTACAGGGTCCCAATCTAGGTACCCAACTGCTACCCTCCTTTACAGGATGTCTTACCTCCCACATAGGGCCCCAGCCTAGATTACTTACTGCTAACCTCCCATACAGGGTCTGAATCTAGATAACCAACCTACCCTCTGTGACGGGAGTGACTTTTGGGGGTGTGGGGACCTCTGTATCTTCTTCCCAAATTCTTATGTTTAAGTGACCCTGTGCCTGTTAGGGTACAGGGTGTGTATGTGAATGTCTATTGTGTATTGGTGTGTTGTCCTTTGTTCTCGGTCACATGGCTGTCTCTTGTCCTTTTGCCATGTGCTGCCCCATTGTTCTGTGTCTTGGTTGGATGGGGAGGGGTGATGATGTGTTTCCTGTAGCCCTCCCCACTGATGGGGTGGGCTGATGATGTGTTTCCTGTTCCTGGTTGTGTTTCCCCGCCCTGTGTATATAACTTGTTGTGTGTGTAAAATAAAGGAGTTGACTTCCTGTTTTAAGAAGAGCTGGGTGCTGTCTATTTCCTGAGGGATTTCAAGGGTGTGGTCCGTGGATTTGTGTTCGGACAGGGAAGCTGCGGTATAACAGAATATACCCAACTGCGGTCTGGGATCCGGTTCTGTTACACCCTCCTATACAGGGTGCCTAACCTTCCCATATAGGGTTTCAGTGTAGATAACTAACTCCTTGCCTCCAATACATGGTCCTAATCTAGATATATAAAAAAGAGAGAGAAGCATCACCATCTAAGTGCAGCAATATAAGCAAATAATTTATTCCACAAAATTGACAACTCACAATAGACTTCCAGTGCCTCCTTCAGATTTCCACCAGCAGACCTGGTGCTGCCCCTTATGGAGGTCCCTTGCCATTTCTACTGTGAACACCAGCAGTGACTGTTGTTTATAACACCCTTTGCTTGCAGGAATACTTTTGAGCTCATTTTATGCTCTGCCATTTCCCCCAGCCCTGATGAAGCGGGACTTTGTGGCCCTCGAAAACACACTGAGCGCCCTGCTTGTGGTAACCAGATGTACAATTAAGACTTTGGACTTCTAAAGGATTTTCATTTAGTGCCCTATTTGACCTAATACAGCTGGATTTCTCAACTTGGGCGAATGTCATCTAACAGGGGTTCAAGACTTTGTGATGAGCTGCTGAATACAGGTCATTTGGGGTCAAGTGATGACTATCCACATTTTGATAACCAGTAAAGTTCCAGCTCCCTCTACTAATACCTTTTGGCCTTTTGGAGGATATTCAGGGCTGACCCCTCTTCCTTGAGGCACTCTGTGGCTCAGTTGTGTAGGGTGCCCCTTACATTGCATTCTGTGATACAAAGCCCAAGGCTACCTGTTGCGCTTAGAAAGTAGAGGTCACTGAATGTTCTGGTAAGTACTCTACAATCAGGAAAGCTTGTTAGCAGAGATGTTGCACATCTACACCGGTGTTCTCCAAACTACGACCCAGGTGTGGCCCTTTGCTTTCCCTTGGGGCACTATTTCATCCACTGGTACCAGCAATGGACCGTAATTCCCCCCACTAACACCAATCAAGGGGCACTGTTATTCTCACTGACACCAACAATGGTTCCCACTGACACAAGATGGGGTACAATTCCTACCAATGACATCAACGATGTGGCACAATTTCTCCCCACGATACCAACAATGGGGTCCAATGACAGGGCAATGATGGGCACGATTCTTCCCCTTGACACCAATGATGGGGCACAATTCCTCCAACTGATACCAATGATGGGACACAATTCCTCCAACTGATACCAATGATGGGGCACAATTCTTCCCCTTGACACCAACGATGGGCACAATTCTTCCCCTTGACACCAATGATGGGGCACTATTCCTCCCACTGACACCAATGATGGGGCACTATTCCTCCCACTGACACCAATGATGGGACACTATTCCTCCTACTGACACCAATGATGGGGCACTATTCCTCCCACTGACACCAATGATGGGACACTATTCCTCCCACTGACACCAATGATGGGACACTATTCCTCCCACTGACACCAATGATGGGGCACAATTCCTCCAACTGATACCAATGATGGGGCACTATTCTTCCCCTTGACACCAATGATGGGCACTATTCCTCCCACTGACACAAAGGATGGGGCACAATTCCTCCAACTGATACCAATGATGGGGCACAATTCCTCCAACTGATACCAATAATGGGGCACAATTCTTGCCCTTGACACCAATGATGGGCACAATTCTTGCCCTTGACACCAATGATGGGGCACTATTCCTCCCACAGACAGCAAAGATGGTATTAGTGTTTTTTCCCAATGACGCTGGGACCTTTTCTACTCCCAATGGACATAGTTCACCCCCCCTAAAGTCTGAAGGACAATAAATTGGCCCTTTGTTTGGAAAGTTTGGAGACCCCTGACCTAGGCCAACATTTGATAATCTTCCAGCAGTTTTAATGGCAGAAGCCATGGCTGGAATGCTGGAAACAAAAGCAAAGGACAGCAGACTCAGGATCGGGTGGCCCAATTAGTAAGATAACTTCAGGCACTGGCTTGCACCATGTCTTTGGGCAAATTAGATGAATAAATGAAGCAGAATCATGAAAGGTCAACCAAGAGAAGAATTGGCCTACAGAAGGGAATGCCGCCTGAGCTTCGTATATCTAATAATGCCATATGTGTGCCCTGTGGGCCCAAAAGGTTTAGGCCAGTATGAAGAAATGCTGTAAAGCAAGAATGCTTTCAAAAATATCTATTTTCATTTTTTTTCTATCAATTTACAAAATGCAAAATGTGCTAACAGAAGAAAAAACTAAATTAAATTAATATGTGGTGTACCCCTCCCCCCTCCTCCTTTGCCTTCAAACCAGCATCAATTCTTACACTTGCACAAAGTCAGGGGTTTTGTAGGATTAGCGCCAGGTGCATAAATACTCAGCAGGTGCTAATGATCATCAATTTCATATGTAGGTTGAAAAACAGTCATTACCTGAAACAGGATCAGCTGTGTAGGAGGCTTAAAACTGGCTGAGGAACAGCCAAACTATGCTACTAAGGTGAGGTTGTGGAAGATGGTTTAATGTCATGGGTCATACACCATGGCGAGACTGAGCACCTCAGCAAGATCCAAGGTACTGCATCAGCAAGGTCTCTCCCAGGCAAAGATTTTACAGCAGACTGGGGTTTCAAGATGTGCTGTTCAAGCTCTTTTGAAGAAGCACAAAGAAACGGGGAAAGTTGAGGAACATAGACGCAGTGGTCAGGGAACGTTGAGGAGTGTAGACGCAGTGGTTGGGGAAAGTTGAGGAGCGTAGACACAGTGGTCGGGGAAAGTTGAGGAGTGTAGACACAGTGGTCATGGAACGTTGAGGAGCGTAGACGCAGTGGTTGGGGAAAGTTGAGGAGTGTAGACACAGTGGTCATGGAACATTGAGGAGCGTAGACACAGTGGTCGGGGAACGTTGAGGAGCGTAGACACAGTGGTCATGGAACATTGAGGAGCGTAGACACAGTGGTCGGGGAACATTGAGGAGCGTAGACACAGTGGTCGGGGAACATTGAGGAGCGTAGACACAGTGGTCATGGAACATTGAGGAGCGTAGACGCAGTGGTCATGGAACATTGAGGAGCGTAGACGCAGTGGTCATGGAACATTGAGGAGTGTAGACACAGTGGTCATGGAACATTGAGGAGCGTAGACGCAGTGGTCATGGAACATTGAGGAGCGTAGACACAGTGGTCATGGAACATTGAGGAGCGTAGACACAGTGGTCATGAAACATTGAGGAGCGTAGACACAGTGGTCATGGAACATTGAGGAGCGTAGACACAGTGGTCGGGGAACATTGAGGAGCGTAGACACAGTGGTCGGGGAACATTGAGGAGCGTAGACACAGTGGTCATGGAACATTGAGGAGCGTAGACACAGTGGTCGGGGAACGTTGAGGAGAGTAGACACAGTGGTCATGGAACATTAAGGAGCGTAGACACAGTGGTCGGGGAACGTTGAGGAGTGTAGACGCAGTGGTTGGGGAAAGTTGTGGAGCGTAGACACAGTGGTCATGGAACATTGAGGAGCGTAGACACAGTGGTCGGGGAACGTTGAGGAGCGTAGACACAGTGGTCATGGAACATTGAGGAGCGTAGACACAGTGGTCGGGGAACATTGAGGAACGTAGACGCAGTGGTCATGGAACATTGAGGAGCATAGACACAGTGGTCATGGAACATTGAGGAGCGTAGACACAGTGGTCGGGGAACATTGAGGAGCGTAGACACAGTGGTCGGGGAACATTGAGGAGCGTAGACACAGTGGTCGGGGGAACATTGAGGAGCATAGATGCAGTGGTCAGGGAACATTGAGGAGCGTAGACACAGTGGTCGGGGGAACATTGAGGAGCATAGATGCAGTGGTCAGGGAACATTGAGGAGCGTAGACACAGTGGTCATGGAACATTGAGGAGTGTAGACACAGTGGTCATGGAACATTGAGGAGCGTAGACACAGTGGTCGGGGAACATTGAGGAACGTAGACGCAGTGGTCATGGAACATTGAGGAGCGTAGACACAGTGGTCGGGGAACATTGAGGAACGTAGACGCAGTGGTCATGGAACATTGAGGAGCGTAGACACAGTGGTCATGGAACATTGAGGAGCGTAGACACAGTGGTCATGGAACATTGAGGAACGTAGACACAGTGGTCAGGGAACATTGAGGAGCGTAGACACAGTGGTCATGGAACATTGAGGAGCGTAGACACAGTGGTCAGGGAACATTGAGGAGCGTAGACACAGTGGTCGGGGAACATTGAGGAGCGTAGACACAGTGGTCATGGAACATTGAGGAGCGTAGACACAGTGGTCGGGGAACGTTGAGGAGAGTAGACACAGTGGTCATGGAACATTAAGGAGCGTAGACACAGTGGTCGGGGAACGTTGAGGAGTGTAGACGCAGTGGTTGGGGAAAGTTGTGGAGCGTAGACACAGTGGTCATGGAACATTGAGGAGCGTAGACACAGTGGTCGGGGAACGTTGAGGAGCGTAGACACAGTGGTCATGGAACATTGAGGAGCGTAGACACAGTGGTCGGGGAACATTGAGGAACGTAGACGCAGTGGTCATGGAACATTGAGGAGCATAGACACAGTGGTCATGGAACATTGAGGAGCGTAGACACAGTGGTCGGGGAACATTGAGGAGCGTAGACACAGTGGTCGGGGAACATTGAGGAGCGTAGACACAGTGGTCGGGGGAACATTGAGGAGCATAGATGCAGTGGTCAGGGAACATTGAGGAGCGTAGACACAGTGGTCGGGGGAACATTGAGGAGCATAGATGCAGTGGTCAGGGAACATTGAGGAGCGTAGACACAGTGGTCATGGAACATTGAGGAGTGTAGACACAGTGGTCATGGAACATTGAGGAGCGTAGACACAGTGGTCGGGGAACATTGAGGAACGTAGACGCAGTGGTCATGGAACATTGAGGAGCGTAGACACAGTGGTCGGGGAACATTGAGGAACGTAGACGCAGTGGTCATGGAACATTGAGGAGCGTAGACACAGTGGTCATGGAACATTGAGGAGCGTAGACACAGTGGTCGGGGACATTTTTATGACTATTAGCTGTAGCTTGACTCCCTCTGTGTGAGTGTAGTATCCCCCCCCCCCTCTCCCCTCTCGCTTTGACTGCATCTTATCTCTAGCCTCCTCTTTTTTTTTTTTCTTTCATCTCTTCTAACATTCTGCTAACTTTGTGAGTAGTACTGCTTGGACCTGAAGAAGGGGACATTCCCCGAAAGCTTGTCCTCAAAATTGTATGTTAGTGCAAATAAAAAAAGTATCCCGGACAGGACTCAATTGTTTCTGTCTTCTATTTTATTTGAATTTCAAAATTCTGATTTTCAGAAGACAGTTATATTCTTTCTTTTCTATTCTTTTCTATTCTATTCTCTATTTTCTGTTCTTTTCTATTCATTTATTTTCTATTCGATTAGATTCTATTCTGTTCTTTTACTTTCTATTCTATTCTTTTCAAAATGTGAATCAGAAGATGGCTATATTTTATCACGCACAGTCTTTGAAGGAAATCCGCAATAATCAGCAAAATGTTTACATTTTCGAATTTGCTTTAGAATTCGGCTTCGTTTTTTAATTTGTTTCAAATTTAATTTAAATAATTTGTTATTTCTGCTGAAAATTTTTTTTAGTTATTACAGATTTGTTTAAATTTCTTTACTATTGTAATTTGTAGACATCCGAATCTCTGGACAATGAAAATTTTGTCCGAAATTTTGTTCGGAACTAAAGGAACCGCACATGTCTACCCCTCCCCCCACCCCTCTCCGAGATGTTGCTCAACCTTGAGGAGGATCATTGCATTCTGTTCTTTTATTTTCGATTCTGTTTTATTCTATTCTTTTCAAAATTTGAATTTCAGAAGACTTTTTTCAGAATTTAAAAATACAAATATTTGGAAGACAGTTATATTCTTTCTTTTCTATTCTGTTCTCTATTTTCTGTTCTTTTCTATTCCTTTATTCTCTATTCTATTCTGTTTTATTCTATTCTATCCAAAATGTGAATTCCAGAAGACGGCTATATTTTATTACACAGTCTTTGAAGGAAATCAGCAATAGTCAGCAATATGTTTACATCTCGAATTTGCTTTCGAATTCGACTTCGTTTCTGAATCTGTTTCGAATTCAGTTGAAATAATTTGTTATTTCTGATAAAAAAAATTTTTTAGTTATGGATTTGGTTAAATTTCTTTACTATTGTAATTTGTAGACATTCGAATCTCCAAACAATGGAAATTTTGTATGAGTTTTGATTTGGAACGAAACGAACCGCACATGTCTACCTTCAAGTGTACAGTACATATGGGCGCTTTAAGCCCAAACTTGGGGTTGGGTGCAGCCTTCCACCCCTCCCCTCTCCGAGATGTTGCTCAACCTTGAGGAGGATCATTGCATTCTGTTCTTTTATTTTCTATTCTATTCTGTTTTAATCTATTCTTTTCAAAATTTGAATTTCAGAAGACTTTTTTCAGAATTTAAAAATACAAATATTTGGAAGACAGTCATATTTTTTCTTTTCTATTCTGTTCTCTATTTTCTGTTCTTTTCTATTCCTTTATTCTCTATTCTATTCTGTTTTATTCTGTTCTTTTCAAAATGTGGATTCCAGAAGACGACTATATTTTATCTCACACAGTCTTTGAAGGAAATCAGCAATAGTCAGCAATATGTTTACATCTCAAATTTGCTTTTGAAGTCAACTTCTTTTTTTTAATTTGTTTTGAATTCTGTCATGTTTCAAATGACTGTCATATACATTTAAGTGTTTTGTATTTTGTCTCTGCTCCTCCCTTTCCTTTGGTTTAGTTCATGCTGTATAGATAGCCCCACCCCCTTTCCCAGAAATGCATTCCAGCTTCATTCCTCATGTCTTATGGAAGCAGATCACATTATGATCTTTTGACCTATCCGATGTTCATTGTTGTAAGATTCTCTCAGTTTATGGAATAAACTTCACAAGATCTACAAGGCGTCACCTGATCGAGTCACTGCCTGTGGTATCCAACTGAGATTGGAGTTATCGCTATCTCATCACAACACATTACAGAGATCACACTATCAATGCTTAGATTGGAGAAGCAGAACAAATTCAATTTGAATAATTTGTTATTTGAGATGAATTTTATTTTTAGTGATTACAGATTTGTTTAAATTTCTTTACTATTGTAATTTGTAGACATCCGAATCTCCGAACAATGGAAATTTTGTCTGAATTTTGATTCGGAACGAAACGAACTGCACATGTCTACCTTCGAGTGTACAGTACGTCTGGGCTCTTTAAGCCCAGACTTGGGGTTGGGTGCAGCCTTCCACCCCTCCCCCCACCCCTCTCCGAGATGTTGCTCAATCTTGAGGAGGATCATTGCATTCTGTTCTTTTATTTTCTATTCTATTCTGTTTTATTCTATTCTTTTCAAAATTTGAATTTCAGAAGACTTTTTTCAGAATTTAAAAATACAAATATTTGGAAGACAGTTATATTCTTTCTTTTGTATTCTGTTCTCTATTTTCTGTTCTTTTCTATTCCTTTAGTCTCTATTCTGTTTTATTCTATTCTTTCCAAAATGTGAATTCCAGAAGACGGCTATATTTTATTACACAGTCTTTGAAGGAAATCAGCAATAGTCAGCAATATGTTTACATCTCTAATTTGCTTTCGAATTCGACTTCGTTTCTGAATCTGTTTAAAATTCAGTTTAAATAATTTGTTATTTCTGATTAAATTTTATTTTTTAGTTATTACGGATTTGGTTAAATTTCTTTACTGTTGTAATTTGTAGACATCCGAATCTCCAAACAATGGAAATATTGTCTGAATTTTGATTGGGAACAAAACGAACCGCACATGTCTACCTTTAGTGCACAGTACATCCGGGAGCGCTTTAAGCCCAAATTTGGGGTTGGATACAACCAGGGGCGGACTGACCATTCGAGCACTTGGGCACTGCCCGAGGGCTCGGGGTCAGTAGGGGGCCCCATGAGATGCCCCTGGTACCTTTGTCATAGGTTTTTTTGGGTGTGGGCAAGGACACAGGGGCCCCATGATCCCTTATTGCCCGGGGGTCCCATGAGTTGTCATTCCACCCCTGGATACAACCTTCCACCCCCCACCCCTCTCCGGATGTTGCTCAACCTTGAGATGGATCGTTGCTGGACCATAGAGCGGGGGGGGAGTGTGCAGGGGACATGACCAGGGAAGAGGTGAGGATTGCAGCAAAAAGCTGGGCTACTTCATTCTTCCTCCTCTCATTCCTCGGGTCGGCTTTAAGAGTGTTAACATTCTGCAGACGCTCCTCATTTCCTCATCATCCGATGGCGGGCTGTTGCTCTGGTTCTTCCGTCAGGAGAAAGGGCAATTATTTTTTATTCTCTCCAAGGCGGCATCATCTCATAGAGCAAAATTGCCTCTGGGCCTGAAACTCCAGACGACGCAAAAGGACAAACAAGAAAACAGCTCTTTTTATATCCGAGAGCTTCCTTCGAACTGCCACCGCTGAACACAAAGCGCCGGAACATTAACATAGGAAGAATAATGCGACATCACTGGAGTATTATACAAGGCAATAGACCTGGAGAGGACAGCGATTTCATAATACTCACACACCAACCTATAGAAAGAACAATCACCTCTTCTAGGGGAGGATTGTTTGACATCATCACCTCTAATGGTCTTCCACATGGAGAAGAATTCAAAGGATCAAAGATCAAGCAGTCTGCTTGGTGTATCACATGTAAAGAGTATCCAAAGCCAAAGCTACCTTTTATCGATTTGGATACAATGGTGAAGGTTCTCACTGGTATTGATGATGTCAGTGATCAAGTTCCTGAACTGGTGGCTTCAACACTCCAGAGGATCTACCGTGGAGGAATGTTTATGACATCATCACCTCTAATGGTCTACCACATGGAGAAGAATTCAAAGGATCAAAGATCAAACTGTCTGCTTGGTGTATCATATGTAGAGTAACCAAAGCTACTTTTTATCGATTTGAATACAATGGTGAAGGTTATCTCACTGGTATTGATGAGGATGATGGTGATCTGGTTCCTGGGCAGGCGGCTTCTACACCCCAGAGGATCTACCGTGGAGGAATGTTTATGACATCATCACCTCTAATGGTCTTCCACATGCAGAAGAGTTCAAAGGATCAAAGATCAAACTGTCTGCTTGGTGTATCATATGTAAAGAGTATCCAAAGCCAAAAAGCTACTTTTTATCGGTTTGGATACAATGGTGAAGGTTATCTCACTGGTATTCATGATGATGATGATGATGATGTTGGTGATCTGGTTCCCAAACTGGTGGCTTCTACTGTCAGAAGTTAGCCCGCAGTTTCTTGTTGGTGTTCTTACCTCCTTGCTGCAGTCCTGTTCCTGATCCCTTCTCCTGTGTTTGTCTGTGCTCATCTATGGGCGTCATCTGGTGTCCTCTGGGTTTTATTTCCTTCCCTTCCATCACTTCCTGGCCCGCCTCCTTGTTTGCCTGTCTAAATAAGACATGCTCAGACTAGGCCACTTTGCTTGAATCCTACATTGACTACTTGTGTACCGACCCTGGCTTAGTTCTCTGACCTTGCTTGTTGTCCTGACCTCGGCTCGCCTATCGGATTCCGTTTGTCTCCTCCCATTATACTCTGCTCCCAGGAGCGGTCTCCTCAACCTCAGCTGGGCGTACCTGGGGGCTGCGACCTGGTCCCAGCTTGCTGCAAGTCCATCCCCACCATCAGGGGCTCTGGTGAAGAAGCAGGCTGGGGCTTAGACTCCGCACCCTGGGGAACCCCAAGTTGAGTATCAACAAGAGCTCACTACCACAGGTGCTGACATCTACACCCCAGAGGATCTACCGTGTATGAATGTTTATGACATCATCACCTCTAATGGTCTACCACATGGAGAAGAATTCAAAGGATCAAAGATCAAACTGTCTGCTTGGAGTATCATATGTAAAAAGTATCCAAAGCCAAAGCTACTTTTTATCAATTTGGATACAATGGTGAAGGTTATTTCACTGGTATTGATGATGACGTCAGTGATCAAGTTCCCAAACTGGTGGCTTCTGCACCCCAGAGGATCTACCGTGGAGGAATGTTTATGACATCATCACCTCCAATGGTCTTCCACATGCCTAAGAATTCAAAGGATCAAAGATCAATCTGTCTGCTGGGTGTATCATATGTAAAGAGTATCCAAAGCCAAAGCTACTTTTTATCGATTTGGATACCATGGTGAAGGTTATCTCACTGGTATTGATGATGACGTCGGTGATCAAGTTCCCAAACTGGTGGCTTCTGCACCCCAGAGGATCTACCGCGGTCTCCTTGGCTTGCAGTGTAATGTAACAAAAAATAGAAATTGAAGGACCACACCACTGCTAAGAGATCCAGATACAACTTTATTCCAAGAGTCGGGGAGAATCCAAAAAGTATCCAATGCAATTCAGAGGTCCAAAGACACAATCCACATCAAGGCCTGGATACAATGTGAATGGACTAGAAGTGGACTGGTCGTTTAACGGTTTTTTTTCCAGAGAGTTTACAGGCACAGGTCTGGCCTGCAGCTGGGTTGACCCCAAAAAGGTCAACTGATGTGATGGGGGAGGGTGACACCCCCAATACAGAGAGAATATTGTATATACAGATGTGATGGGGATGATACCCCAATATAGAGAGAACATTGTATATTCAGATATGATGGGGATGAGACCCCAATATAGAGAGAACATTGTATATACAGATATGATGGGGATGATACCCCAATATAGAGAGAACATTGTATATACAGATATGATGTGAGAGGGGTGACACCCCAATATAGAGAGAACATTGCATATACAGATATGATGGGGATGATACCCCAATATAGAGAGAACATTGTATATACAGATATGATGAGGGATGATACCCCAATATAGAGAAAACATTGTATATACAGATATGATGGGGATGATACCCCAATATACAGAGAACATTGTATATACAGACATGATGGGGATGATACCCCAATATAGAGAGAACATTGTATATACAGAAATGATGTGATGATACCCCAATATAGAGAGAACATTGTATATACAGATATGATGGAGGGTGACACCCCAATATAGAGAGAACATTGTATAAATAGATGTGATGAGGGATGACGATCAAATATAGAGAAAACATTGTGTATACAGAAATGATTGAGGGGGGGGGGGTAACTATTCAATATAGAGAGAACATTGTATATACAGACATGATGGGGATGATACCCCAATATAGAGAGAACATTGTATATACAGATATGATGAGGATGAGACCCCAATATAGAGAGAACATTGTATATACAGATATGATGGGGATGAGACCCCAATATAGAGAGAACATTGTATATACAGATATGATGGGGATGATACCCCAATATAGAGAGAACATTGTATATACAGACATGATGGGGATGATACCCCAATATAGAGAGAACATTGTATATACAGATATGATGGGGATGATACCCCAATATAGAGAGAACATTGTATATACAGATATGATGGGGATGATACCCCAATATAGAGAGAACATTGCATATACAGATATGATGGGGATGATACCCCAATATAGAGAGAACATTGTATATACAGATATGATGGGGATGATACCCCAATATAGAGAGAACATTGCATATACAGATATGATGGGGATGATACCCCAATATAGAGAGAACATTGTATATACAGATATGATGGGGAGGCAACATAGGGGGAGTTCTCATTGCTCTGGCAGAAAAAGCCGAAAAAAGCTGGAAAGACTCCTCCTGCCTCTGAAGCAAAGATGAGTTCCTTTGTGTGAGGATGTGATTCCAAGGAGGTGCAACACTGAGAGGGAAAGTCACTGCCATCCATAGATGGGATATTCTGTCCATCTTTAGGTGATCCCTGAAATCTCATCTCTTCAGGAAAGCCTATCCCATTTCCACTAACAACTGAACTTTTAGGCCCCTCTCACATGGACAGTCTGATCAGGTCCACTTGACTTTCAGATGAGCCTGACCGGAGAGTCCATGCAGTGCCACACAAGGTCATTCAGTGCCCAGGGCAAAGATGCCAAATTGTGCAATGATCACTCAATGGTGGAATGATGTCACCCCTCATTGGTGGGATAATGTCATTTGTTGGTAGGTTGATGTTGGTGCTCGATGGTGGAGTCATGTCATCACTCAATAATGGGATGTTATTCATTGGGGAAATGATGGTCTCACTCTTTGGTGAAATTTTGTTATCACTCGGTGGGATGTCACTCATAGGTAGGATGATGTTGCTTCTTGTTGGTTGGAACAATTGGTAGAGCGGTTTGGAAAATATTAAGAGCAGCACCAGCAGTTTGATGAAAAGCCCCAGAAAGCATTCTGACCAGTGCTCAGCAGTAACATTTAGAAGCAGGGGTGTGACTATGTTCTCTAAGACTGCCCACCCATATACCAGGCCGACTGGAGCCCAGTGACCATCCACTGGTACCAATCACCATCACTGATAAGCAAGGGGAGGACTGTTTTCTCTAAGGCTGCTCACCCTTGGACTTGACTGACCAGAGCCCAGTGACCATCCATTGGTACCAATCACTGCCATTGATAAGCAGGGATAGGATTGTGATCTCTAAGGCTGCCCACCCATGGACTAGATTGACTGGAGCCCGGTGACCAACCATTGGTAACAATCACCTCCATTGATAAGCAGGTATAGGATTGTGTTCTCTAAGGCTGACCACCCATGAACTAGACTGACTGGAGCCCGGTGACCAACCATTGGTAACAATCACCGCCATTGATAAGCAGGTATAGGATTGTGTTCTCTAAGGCTGTCCACCCATGGACCAGAGTAACTTGTGCCCAGTGACCATCCACTATTACCAATCACCACTGTTAAAAAGCAGGGGTAGAACCAGGGGCAGACTGACAACTCATGGGGCCCCTGGGGAATAGGGGATCATGGGGCCCCTGTGTCCTCGCCCACACCCGAAAAAGCCAATGAAATGTACCAGGGGCATCTCATGGGGCCCCCTACTGACCCTGGGCCCTTGGGCAGTGCCCGAGTGTTCAAATGATCAGTCTTCCCCTGGTTAGAACTGCGTTCTCGAATTCCTCTTGGTCCAGTGTAAATCCAGTTCATAAAAGCATTCAGTCAGTTTCAGGAAGACCAAAAGAATCTCCATTTATCATGGCTAGGTTTTTTTTGCACAGGATGTTCTGTAGAATGAAGGGAATTATCCCCTTTAACCAGTATGTAGTGTTGGCTAGTTAGGAAAACCAACTGATGGTTGCTGAGGGCTCATTTCACATTTCTCTGACCAATTCCTCCACGGGCTCCTCTGTCATTTTCATAGTCTTCTCAGTTTCCTCAGTAATTTGAGCCCCAGTAGCTCTTCTATTGAATCGAACTACACAGTCCAGCCTTCCCTCCCCACCTCCATCAATGAGCATTGGCTGCTCATGACCCTGTCGCTGGTTCTCCAGTTTTTCCTTCCTTGGATCAATTTTGGTCAGTCCTGACCACTGCAGACCGAGAACATCCCACAGGAGCTGCATTTTTAGAGTTGCTCTGACCCAGTTGTCTAGACATTACAATTTGGCCCTTGTCAAAGTCGCACCAATCCTTACACTCGCTTGTTTTTTTCTGCTTTCAACAGAAGCACATTTTTCAGCCATTGGATAACAATGTCCTCTTTTGCTTTGTAATGTTCCTTTTACAAAGCAGTACTTCTGCCACTCCAGTGTGGGGCGCTCCTGTACAAACACATCAATGATGCTAATCGCAGTGCTTGGCTTTCTTCCCGCCTTTGTTCCGGTTGAAAAGCATCCTCGGGTTTAATTACAGATCTCTCTCTGAAGCTTTTCCACTCCCAGTCATCCGAGGTCTGAGAGGAAGAAAGGAGAATTCTCCCTTTTAAAGTATTCATGTCTAAAAACAGGAGTATAAATATTAACAAGTTGGCATTAATATTCATGAGTATTGAGGTCAGGTGAATTTATGAACGTTCCCAGGTCTTCTAATAAACTGCGATAATTTCAGAATACCGATGACAGCAAGTCTGAAAGTTTCCCAAGTTTACTGCAGTCCGATGACACCAAAAGTGTTGGAAGTAAAACTCCAAAACACGCATTGTTTTGTCATTTTGAACAGAACGGGGAAAGTCTAGAACAGTGGTGGTCAACTGACTGGATGTAGTGGTCCCCAAATGGTGCCTGTTCTGTCTCTCCAATCTAGGCATTGATAGTGTGATCTCTGTAACTTACAGTTGTGATGAGATATCGATAACTCCAATCTCAGTTGGATACCACAGGCAGTGACTCAATCGAGATGATATCTTGTAGATCTTGTGAAGTTTATTCCTTAAACAGAGAATCTTACAACAATGAACAAATGATAGGTCAAAAGATCATAATGTGTCCTGCTTCATGACATGAGGCTAGAGCTGCAATGCATTTCTGGGAAAAGGGGTGGGGCTATCTATACAGCATTAACTAAACCAAAGGAAAGGGAGGAGCAGAGACAAAATACAAAGAACACTTAAAAGGTATATGACAGTCATGTGAAACATGACAGAATTCGAAACAAATTAATAAAACGAAGTCAAATTCGAAAGCAAACTCGAGATGTAAACATATTGCTGACTATTTCTGATTTCCTTCAAAGACTGTGTGAGATAAAATATAGTCGTCTTCTGGAATCCACATTTTGAAAAGAATAGAATAAAAAAGAATAGAATAGAAAAGCAAATAAAAGAACAGAATGCAATGATCCTCCTCAAGGTTGAGCAACATCTTGGAGAGGGGTGGAAGGTGGAGGTGGAAAACACTTAAAGGCATATAACAGTCAACATGACAGTCATGTGAAACATGACAGTGCCCCAGATATCATCAATGGGCCACACGTAATATTCGGTGAATAGGATGCTGCCAAAGACTGCAGGAGATGGTCAGAGATGGTTTTTTGTCGTTCATTTGTTTTGACGTTTGCCCCTAGCATCTACTTGCCTTCACATTTACTGGACATCACCATTCTCAACCACATATTTAACCTCTAAACGCCGGCCGCACACAAATGTGCGGCCTCCCAGCATCTGGGCCTAGACGCCGAGCGGCCACACATTTGCGTTCAATTAAAAAAAAACATATGTGCTGAGAGCGCGCGCCCTGCACGCTCCCAGCACACATGTCCAGTACTCACGGAAAGGTCCCGATCCTCTCTTTTGATCGGGACCTTTCCCAATCATGTGACCGCCGTGACGACGCGTCACAGTGGTCACATGATCCCTAAACCCCGCCCGTCCCGCCTACCAGCTTTTAAAGGGCACCAGTGTGAATGCTGACCTGTGGTGGGGCCGAAAGTGACCACTCCCTACCTACCTACCCAAAAACGCGTTGCTGTAAAATCAGTTTTATAATCTGAAATCAAAGTAGGCCACAGCAATACAATACTGAAATGGAATAATAAATAAAATTACAATTGGAACATAAAATAAATAAATGATAATTAGATCCAAAATAAAAAGTAGACAAAAGCATATATCATAAAACAAATACTGCAAAAAAAATTAAATACAGAAACAGAACCTGAAACAAGAAAAGAGAGATTATAACAATGTAAAACTTACCCAGGTCCTTGACAGTATCATACCTCACTACAGGGGCATCCCTAGGGTTGGTGTCACCCGGTGCAATAACACTTGGTGACACCCCCTCCGACGATCCCCGCAGAATGGATCGGATCTGCGGATTGAGCATAATGGATCGGACTCCCATCCATTATGCTCAATCCGCAGATCCGATCCATTCTGCAGGGATTGTCGGCTTTCTTTACAACTTACCTTTTCTTGGAGCGGGTTCAGGTGTAGCGGCAAGATGTGTCCAGGGGCGGACTTACCATTTGGGAACTCGGGCACTGCCCGAGGGCCCGGGGTCAGTAGGGGGCCCCATGAGATGCCTCTGGTACCTTTCATAGGCTTTTTTGGCGTGGTTTGAGTGTGGGAGAGGACACAGGGGCCCCATGATCCCCTATTGCCCGGGGGCCCCATGAGTTGTCAGTCCAACCCTGGATGTGTCCCATGTAGACATGTCCCCCCTGAAGCAACTGCGCATGTCCGGTTTCAGGCACGATCAATCGATGATAGCAGTAGTTCTATCGACTGATCGTGCCTGAAACCGGGACATGCGCAGTTGCTTCAGGGGGGACATCTACATGGGAGAAACATCTTGCCGCTACACCGGTGTCACCCTGTATAGGTTGCATGCCGATGATCCCCGCAGGATCAGATCCATCCTGCGGGGATCGTTGGCTTGCTTTACAACTTACCTTTTTGTGGAGCGGGTCCGGTGTCACCCCCGTGCGGTCGGTGTCACCCGGTGCGGACTGCACCCCCCCAACCTGCCTCGGGACGCCACTGCCTTACTATTACCCAGGAGCGGACTGACAACTTATGGGGCCCCCGGGCCATAGGGGATCATGGGGCCCCTGTGCCCTTGCCCAAACTCAAAAAAGCCTATGAAAAAGGTACCAGGGGCATCTCATGGGGCCCCCTACTGACCCCGGGCCCTCGGGCAGTGCCCGAGTTTCCAAATGGTCAGTCCGCCCCTGCGTATTACCTTCGGAGTAAAGCATGTGATACCAACCATGCAAAAAAGTGGCCACTGCCCCAGTCTATAACTGGCTTTTTCAGCAAGGACCAATGAACAGGCGACGCATGTCAAAAGAAGGGAGAGAAGTTCCTGGTCAACTTTTTTCCTGTTCATTTGTCCTTGCTGAAAAAGCCAGTTATAGACTGGGGCAGTGGCCACTTTTTGGCATTGTAGGTACGTGGGTGCACTAGGACACCCTGGCTGCCATTGTGCTATATGCTGGGGGTCCTGTGCGCTCCTATGCCTTTATGAGGGGTGGGCTCCCTCAGGTCCACCTGCCCTTGATCTATCCATTAAATGTGCCTCTACTATGGGGGCTCTCAGAATTTGTAGAGTTAGGACCACAGAATATCGGGGTGCCGTGACGTGGCTCTGTGGCTTACGTATGTATTTGCAAATGTGTGCTAACTAAACCCCTGTTTTTACGCACACTGTTAGACCGGTTAATTCGGTTGTTGTCAAGCTGGCTGGCAAGTTGACCAGGAACTTTTTTCTCTCCCTTTTTCTTTTGATACTACACCAGATATCAACCCCTTTAAATTAAAACCTGTCAACATTGGGCAAGTCCATCATACCAAATGGTTGTCAGAACGCGCATGCGCACTGCGTCAAACTCCGACAAAATGGCGGTGGCGTAGTGCGCACGCGCCATTTCCCCTATTTATATGCAATCATCCAGTCACGGCTGTTGGTTCTCCCTCTGATGAAGTGCCATTGCACGAAAGGCCTCAGGAGGAACCAGACAGCACGTGACATCATCGCCGCCTGGAGCTAGGAGGAAGCCCGGCGGCCATTTTAACTGAGGGTTAGTAATCTATATATGGATGGTACTATACCAGCAATGGGCAAACTACGGCCCGGCGGACCTTTTAATCCGGCCCGCGGAGCGTGATACTGTCAGGATGGCTGTCAGGATGTGTGTAGGCGGGGCAGCGTGACGAACGCGAGGGGAGCTAGGCTCCTCTCACAGTCCGCCCTGAAGACCGGTGTAGCATGAAAATCTGTCTCCTATGAGGATCTGTCCCCCTCGACGTATCTGCGCATGTGCCGGAGATCGCCGATCGGCTGCTAATGCCTGAAACTGGCACATGCGCAGATACGTCGAGGGGGACAGATCCTCATAGGAGACAGATTTTCATGCTACACCGGAACGGCGCGGGAACACGGCGAGAGGAACGCGCGGAGCAAAGGTAAGTGAATTGACACAGGGGGGACTTAATATGGGGGATGAATTACTATAGGGGGGATGAATTACTATAGGGGGGATGAATTACTATGGGGGATGAATTACTATATGGGGGATGAATTACTATATGGGGGATGAATTACTATAGGGGGGATGAATTACTATGGGGGATGAATTACTATATGGGGGATGAATTACTATATGGGGGATGAATTACTATAGGGGGGATGAATTACTATGGGGGATGAATTACTATATGGGGGATGAATTACTATATGGGGGGTGAATTACTATATGGGGGATGAATTACTATATGGGGGATGAATTACTATGGGGGATGAATTACTATAGGGGGGATGAATTACTATAGGGGGGATGAATTACTATAGGGGGGATGAATTACTATATGGGGGATGAATTACTATGGGGGATGAATTACTATGGGGGATGAATTACTATGGGGGATGAATTACTATAGGGAGGATGAATTACTATAGGGAGGATGAATTACTATATGGGGGATGAATTACTATAGGGGGATGAATTACTATGGGGGATGAATTACTATGGGGGATGAATTACTATATGGGGGATGAATTACTATATGGGGGATGAATTACTATGGGGGATGAATTACTATATGGGGGATGAATTACTATGGGGGATGAATTACTATATGGGGGATTAATTACTATGCTTACTATGGGGGAATATTACTATACTTACTATGGATGACACATATACATCATTCATCTACTCTTGGTCCGGCCCCCGGGTCCAATATATGAACCCATTGCGGCCCTCAAGTCAAAAAGTTTGCCCACCCCTGTACTATACCCTACTGTATTTACTGATACTTTAATAAAAGTTCATTGAACCTACTACACTATGGGCACCTGTTTTGTGGCTCCTCCATGGAGCTATTAAGCCTACATGTTACCCCCGAGATACAAGTGTGACCAGAGGAAAAGGAGCCCTGTACTCAGGCTGAGCACCTAATCCATCCTTAAGGGGACCTCTGGATCCAGCAGATTTCTTTACTATTCCCAACGACTTGATGACTGCACCATAGAGGAAAAGTTCACCTGAATATCCTGCTTACCTTGAGGGTTTATATTATATGCGCATTATCCATGCGCTTCCGGTGAGTGCGCACTTTAACTATTGGAGTCACAAGTCAATCTGCTGCGGAGTTTATCCTAGGATTTATAAGCATTTAATTATTTATATGTGAACTTCACATGTGGACATTCTTTGTATCATATGCACATGAGTTTTATTGAATACTATATATTATTTATATTTTATATCATTATTTATCTTTAAGCGCTACACCTCTATCTTGTTATTTATATTGAAGGTTTTTTATTGGTACCTTTTTGGTGTTTTAGCAGCTGTTTTAGGAGCGCTGACTATCCTTTAATATACATACTCCTCCATCACTTTCCAAGACTTCTTCATTATGAAAAAAATATTTTCATTTGTCAAGAACCTGCCAACCTGAAGCATCAAGCCACGAAAACACAACAAAAACCCAACTGCAAGTCCAAGCCAAGTTATCTAACTAAATCTGGGAAGGGAAAATGGCTGCTGCCGACACCATAACCCCTTACAGCTCCACCCAGCAACCAGAAACCCACCTATCCTGATCTCTTTTACACATTATTTCCACCCAGCTCAACTACCATTTCCTCCTTTTCATATGGCCCGCCCCAGTGAGGCTTCCCCCCCACAGTAAACTCCTGGGAATTGCAGGATCACATGTTCTGATATACACTCTTGTCTGGTGATTTTGTACTCCACTACAGTTTCTGGTCACTTTGTCAGCAGTTTCTAATGGAGAACACCTATGGTCCATTACCTGGGTGTCTTAGGCAGCTAGAATCATCAACTCAAATTTCTTTGTAGAATCTTCAAAACTCCTTAGATTAGCCTTTCTCAGCCTTTTTACCCTAGAGGAACCCTCGAAATAACCTTTAAGTCTCAGGGAACCCCTGCTAAAATCAATTCACTGGGGGCAATATGAAGAAGAATGCTCTTAGGTCAGTGGCTAGTAGGGAAAATGGCCCCCTTACAGAGATGGTCACAATGCCAACTGTTACAAAGTGAAATTTCTGGCTCTGCCAAGTGGCATTGGACACGGAACTATCCAGGTACCATCAAGATGGAAGGTCAATCAGCCCCAACTCAAGGAACCTCTAGCAACCTCTGGAGGAACCCTAGGATTCCACAGAACCCTGATCGAGAATGGCTGCCCTAGATGATGCTCCTCAGGATATCCACTTCCTAATATTGGTGTTTGAGGGACTTTCCATTTCCATAAACTCTTCTAATCCCCGCCTTTCTCAACCTTTTTACCCTAGAGCAGTGGTCGGCAAGCCGCGGCTCGCGAGCCACATGCGGCTCTTTACACGCTTTAATGCGGCTCTTGTGTGCCGGGCGCCCGCTCCCCTCCCTCCTCTCTGGGACTCTGCAGCGTGATCCAAAAAAAAAAACAGCCAGGGCAGCGCGCTCAAATGCAATGATTGGCCAGTCTCGCTGCCACTCACATCCTGATAGCCAGTGATTGGCTGTCAGGATGTGTGTAGGCGGGGCAGCGTGACGAACGTGAGAGGAGCTAGGCTCCTCTCACAGTCCGCCCTGAAGACCGGAACGGCGCGGGAACACGGCGAGAGGAACGCGCGGAGCAAAGGTAAGTGAATTGACACAGGAGGGACTTGGCTTACTACTTGGGGGGGAATAGTACTATGGGGGATGAAATACTATATGAGGGATGAATTAATATGGGGGATGAATTAATATGGGGGATGAATTACTATAGGGGGGATGAATTACTATATGGGGGATGAATTACTATATGGGGGATGAATTACTATATGGGGGATGAATTACTATATGAGGGATGAATTAATATGGGGGATGAATTACTATAGGGGGGATGAATTACTGTATGGGGGATGAATTACTATATGGGGGATGAATTACTATGGGGGATGAATTACTATATGGGGGATGAATTACTATAGGGGGGATGAATTACTATGGGGGATGAATTACTATGGGGGATGAATTACTATGGGGGATGAATTACTATATGGGGGATGAATTACTATATGGGGGATGAATTACTATGGGGGATGAATTACTATATGGGGGATGAATTACTATATGGGGGATGAATTACTATGGGGGATGAATTACTATATGGGGGATGAATTACTATAGGGGGGATGAATTACTATAGGGGGGATGAATTACTATAGGGGGGATGAATTACTATAGGGCGGATGAATTACTATAGGGGGATGAATTACTATATGGTGGATGAATTACTATATGGGGGATGAATTACTATGGGGGATGAATTACTATATGGGGGATGAATTACTATATGGGGGATGAATTACTATGGGGGATGAATTACTATAAAAACTTATTGAAACTAAAAACAGTGTACCATCCTATGTATTTTCAGTTTTAAAAATGTTGCTCTCAAAATAAATTTCAATCGTGGTTTTGGCGAGATTTGGCTCAGTTGAAAAAAAAGGTTGCCCACCACTGCCCTAGAGGAACCCTCGAAATAACCTTTAAGTCTCAGGGAACCCCTGCTAAAATCAATTCACTGGGGGCAGTATGAAGAAGAATGCTCTTAGGTCAGTGGCTAGTAGGGAAAATGGCCCCCTTACAGAGATGGTCACAATGCCAACTGTTACAAAGTGAAATTGCTGGCTCTGCCAAGTGGCACTAGACACGGAACTATCCAGGTACCATCAAGATGGAAGGTCAATCAGCCCCAACTCAAGGAACCTCTAGCAACCTCTGGAGAAACCCTAGGGTTCCACAGAACCCTGATTGAGAACGGCTGCCCTAGATGATGCTCCTCAGGATATACACTCCTTAATATTGGTGTTTGAGGGACTTTCCATTTCCATAAACTCTTCTAAACCCCCCGGCCATTAACCAACATCTCCCGCTGATAGAGAGTGATGGGCACACTTTAAGTCCTGGTATGTGATCAGAATTCCTTCACTCTCAGCTGCTCATTGTCTAACAAGTACAATTCCTATTACCTTTCAAGGAGGAGAACTGTCTCCCATAAGATTCTCATCTGATTGGAGGACTTCAATTTAATCATTCCGCTTATGGCGCAGAGATCTCTCCCGTCTCCGGAGTGCTCATAGTTTGCACAGAATAATGAAAGCTTCCGTGTTTGTTCGGTAAATCTTAATCATTTTCAATTTACTTCTACGCAAAAGCAGATCTTAACGTTCTGTACCATCTGCTCATATATTATTGTGCTTAGAGTTTCATTTAAAGTTATTTTCTATCACTTTTCTCAAAATACGAATAAACTAATATTCCTTAACGGCTGACGTCGCCTGGCTTAAAGGGAAGGTGCGGTATTTTTACGCTAACAAACAATACAATTTGACACTAACAGGTTTTTTTTTTTTTAATTTTGATTATTTTTGTTAATCGGGTATTTCTAAAACAGCTATTCTCAACCAGGGTTAAAAAAAAAAAAACCCCCAGAGTTCCTCCAGAGGTTGGGCTGTGATTGATTGTCCTCCCATTAGATGGCGCCTACATATTTCTGCGGCTGTTGCTACGTGGCAGAGCTAGCTGCATGACACCAGTGATCTTCTCAGCTGTCCGTAAGGGTGGCATTCCAATCAATTAAAGGGGCAATTTTCCTACTGACCCCAAATGTATTGGTTTTTGCATGGGGGAGGAACAGTGCCTCGTCATAGGTGTCAGTGGGAGGAATAGTGCCCCATCATTGGTATTAGTGGGAGGAATAGTGCCCCATCATTGGTGTCAGTGGGAGGAATAGTGCCCCATCACTGGTGTCAGTGGGAGGAATAGTGCCCCATCATTGGTGTCAGTGGGAGGAATAGTGCCCCATCATTGGTGTCAGTGGGAGGAATAGTGTCCCATCATTGGTGTCAGTGGGAGGAATAGTGCCCCATCATTGGTGTCAGTGGGAGGAATAGTGCCCCATCATTGGTGTCAGTGGGAGGAATAGTGCCCCATCATTGGTGTCAGTGGGAGGAATAGTGCCCCATCATTGGTGTCAGTGGGAGGAATAGTGCCCCATCATTGGTGTCAGTGGGAGGAATAGTGTCCCATCATTGGTGTCAGTGGGAGGAATAGTGCCCCATCATTGGTGTCAGTGGGAGGAATAGTGCCCCATCATTGGTGTCAGTGGGAGGAATAGTGCCCCATCATTGGTGTCAGTGGGAGGAATAGTGCCCCATCATTGGTGTCAGTGGGAGGAATAGTGCCCCATCATTGGTGTCAGTGGGAGGAATAGTGTCCCATCATTGGTGTCAGTGGGAGGAATAGTGCCCCATCATTGGTGTCAGTGGGAGGAATAGTGCCCCATCTCTGGTGTCAGTGGGAGGAATAGTGTCCCATCATTGGTGTCAGGGGAAGGAATAATGTCCCATCATTGGTGTCAGTGGAAGGAATAGTGCTCCATCATTGGTATCCGTGGGAGGAATAGTGCCCCATCATTGGTGTCAGTGGGAGGAATAGTGCCCCATCCTTGGTATCAGTGGGAGGAATAGTGCCCCATCATTGGTGTTAGTGGGAGGAATAGTGCCCCATCATTGGTGTCAGTGGAAGGAATAGTGCCCGATCATTGGTGTCAGTGGAAGGAATAGTGCCCCATCATTGGTGTCAGTGGAAGGAATCGTACCCCATCATAGGTGTCAGTGGGAGGAATAGTGCCCCATCATTGGTGTCAGTGGGAGGAATAGTGCCCCATCATTGGTGTCAGTGGAAGGAATCGTACCCCATCATTGGTGTCAGTGGAAGGAATCGTACCCCATCATTGGTGTCAGTGGAAGGAATAGGGCCCCATCATTGGTAATAATGGGAGAATTATTGTCCCATTGTTGGTGTCAGTCAGAGGAGCAGTGCCTCATATCATTGGGAGGAATAGTGCCCCAAGGACCATTTTTCAACATTTTTGGGGTTTATGTGGGATACCCCCCCCTCTAAAAAAAAAAATAAAACACAAAAAACAAGAGAAAAAGCTTAGATGGAATTTCTCCTAAAAAGTCCGAACTAACCTTGAAGTGTTTTTGCAGCACTGAGCGCTTGACTTCACATAACGGCCGCCATTAATGCGGCTCCTCGGATAAAAAACATCTCATTAACATAGAAATGTTTAAAAAGTCATTTGCAGATATCCCGGCTAATTCTCTGCCGCGCCCGTACAATCACTTCACTCCGATTTCCCCCTCTAATTGGCTTGTTATAAACGTACGTTTGACATTTGTATCACTTTAATGGCGGTAAACAGCTGATAGCCGGTGTACGGCGCGCCGCGCTCCGCCAATCTCCAACAACTGGAGCGTCACAGCGCCGGCTCATTGACCTAATACGCTCCAACCGCGGAAGGGAGCCGGCTTCCAAGAGCAGCTCGCTCTCCTCGTCGCCTCCGTAATCGCTCAGTGTCTGAAGTTTATGGAATTCTGAATGGGTTGACCGGAGGATGACCGGAGGATGACTGGAGGATGACCGGAGGATGACTGGAGGATGAACGGAGGATGACCGGAGGATGACTGGAGGATGAACGGAGGATGACTGGAGGATGAACGGAGGATGAACGGAGGATGACCGGTTCTGCCGGCCTCGGGACTTTTCCTTATTGAGGCTTTCATGACTTATTTAAAAATCTAAAATTGCCGAAGCCGGGTGGATGGGTGATGCCGGGAAATGAGATTGCCAGAAATGTCACGGCACCAACACAAAATTTACATTTTGAAAAGATATGGCCGCCATTGAGCCCACGGTGTCCGCATGGAGTTTGTAAATTCTCCGTATTTGTATGCCAGTTTTCTCCTGCAGCTGGGTTAACCCCCTAGATGTCCGCAGTCAGCTTTTTAACCCTTTTAGTACCACCCTTATACCTCTCATGGACCACAGAAATGTTCACATTTCTGCTATGGGGCTGCTTATACGACTATAACTGATTAACAAAATAATAAATATCATTTTTTTTCTAAGATAAACTAGGCTTTCTGTCTTTCAAAATTTTTTTTTTCTGTGTAACTATTAATAATGGCAGCAATGCTAAGCTGCGGGTTCTAAAGCGAGCAAAATCCTCTCTTGTATTAGGAGAGGTATAGACTCCAGAGAGAGAGAGAAATCCCCCCCCCTCCCCCCCCCCCCGGGTACAAATCATTAGTAAAACCTCATCTGGAATATGCAGTTCAGTTTTGGGCTCCAATTCACAAAAAGAACATTGGGGAACTGGAGAAAGTACAGAGAAGGGCAACCAAACTGATACGAGGCATGGAGGAGATCAGCTATGAGGAAAGATTAGAGGAACTGAATGTATTCTCTACTGAGAAGAGGAGATTAAGGGGGGATATGATCTCCATGTATAATACATAAGGGGGGGGGGGGATATGATCTCCATGTATAATACATAAGGGGGGATATGATCTCCATGTATAATACATAAGGGGGATATGATCTCCATGTATAATACATAAGGGGGGATATGATCTCCATGTATAATACATAAGGGGGGGATATGATCTCCATGTATAATACATAAGGGGGATATGATCTCCATGTATAATACATAAGGGGGGATATGGTCTCCATGTATAATACATAAGGGGGGATATGATCACCATGTATAATACATAAGGGGGGATATGATCACCATGTATAATACATAAGGGGGGATATGATCACCATGTATAATACATAAGGGGGGATATGATCACCATGTATAATACATAAGGGGGATATGATCTCCATGTATAATACATAAGGGGGGATATGATCACCATGTATAATACATAAGGGGGGATATGATCTCCATGTATAATACATAAGGGGGGATATGATCTCCATGTATAATACATAAGGGGGATATGATCTCTATGTATAATACATAAGGGGGGTATGATCTCCATGTATAATACATAAGGGGGGGATATGATCTCCATGTATAATACATAAGGGGGGATATGATCTCCATGTATAATACATAAGGGGGGATATGATCTCCATGTATAATACATAGGGGGATATGATCTCCATGTATAATACATAAGGGGGGATATGATCTCCATGTATAATACATAAGGGGGATATGATCACCATGTATAATACATAAGGGGGGATATGATCTCCATGTATAATACATAAGGGGGATATGATCTCCATGTATAATACATAAAGGGGATATGATCTCCATGTATAATACATAAGGGGGGATATGATCTCCATGTATAATACATAAGGGGGGATATGATCTCCATGTATAATACATAAGGGGGATATGATCTCCATGTATAATACATAAGGGGGGATATGCTCTCCATGTATAATACATAGGGGGATATGATCTCCATGTATAATACATAAGGGGGATATGATCTCCATGTATAATACATAAGGGGGATATGATCTCCATGTATAATACATAAGGGGGGACATGATCTCCATGTATAATACATAAGGGGGGGATATGATCTCCATGTATAATACATAAGGGGGGATATGATCTCTATGTATAATACATAAGGGGGGATATGATCTCCATGTATAATACATAAGAGGGGGATATGATCTCCATGTATATACATAAGGGGGGATATGATCTCCATATATAATACATAAGGGGGGGATATGATCACCATGTATAATACATAAGGGGGGATATGATCTCCATGTATAATACATAAGGGGGGGATATGATCTCCATGTATAATACATAAGGGGGGGATATGATCTCCATGTATAATACATAAGAGGGGGATATGATCTCCATGTATATACATAAGGGGGGATATGATCTCCATGTATAATACATAAGGGGGGGATATGATCACCATGTATAATACATAAGGGGGGATATGATCTCCATGTATAATACATAAGGGGGATATGATCTCCATGTATAATACATAAGGGGGGTATGATCTCCATGTATAATACATAAAGGGGGTATGATCTCCATGTATAATACATAAGGGGGGATATGATCTCCATGTATAATACATAAGGGGGGGGGATATGATCTCCATGTATAATACATAAGGGGGGATATGATCTCCATGTATAATACATAAGGGGGGATATGATCTCCATGTATAATACATAAGGGGGGATATGATCTCCATGTATAATACATAAGGAGGGATAGATCTCCATGTATAATACATAAGGGGGGGGTATGATCTCCATGTATAATACATAAGGGGGGGATATGATCTCCATGTATAATACATAAGGGGGATATGATCTCCATGTATAATACATAAGGGGGGGGGATATGATCTCCATGTATAATACATAAGGGGGGATATGATCTCTATGTATAATACATAAGGGGGGATATGATCTCCATGTATAATACATAAGGGGGGATATGATCTCCATGTATAATACATAAGGGGGGGGGATCGATCTCCATGTATAATACATAAGGGGGGATATGATCTCTATGTATAATACATAAGGGGGGATATGATCTCCATGTATAATACATAAGGGGGATATGATCTCCATGTATAATACATAAGGGGGGTATGATCTCCATGTATAATACATAAAGGGGGTATGATCTCCATGTATAATACATAAGGGGGGATATGATCTCCATGTATAATACATAAGGGGGGGGGATATGATCTCCATGTATAATACATAAGGGGGGATATGATCTCCATGTATAATACATAAGGGGGGATATGATCTCCATGTATAATACATAAGGGGGGATATGATCTCCATGTATAATACATAAGGAGGGATAGATCTCCATGTATAATACATAAGGGGGGGGTATGATCTCCATGTATAATACATAAGGGGGGGATATGATCTCCATGTATAATACATAAGGGGGATATGATCTCCATGTATAATACATAAGGGGGGGGGGGATATGATCTCCATGTATAATACATAAGGGGGATATGATCACCATGTATAATACATAAGGGGGGATATGATCTCCATGTATAATACATAAGGGGGGATATGATCTCTATGTATAATACATAAGGGGGGATATGATCTCCATGTATAATACATAAGGGGGGATATGATCTCCATGTATAATACATAAGGGGGGGGATCGATCTCCATGTATAATACATAAGGGGGGATATGATCTCTATGTATAATACATAAGGGGGGATATGATCTCCATGTATAATACATAAGGGGGATATGATCTCCACGTATAATACATAAGGGGGATATTATCTCCACGTATAATACATAAGGGGGGGATATGATCTCCACGTATATTACATAAGGGGGATATGATCTCCACGTATAATACATAAGGGGGATATGATCTCCACGTATAATACATAAGGGGGGATATGATCTCCATGTATAATACATAAGGGGGGATATGATCTCCATGTATAATACATAAGGGGGGATATGATCTCCATGTATAATACATAAGGGGGGATATGATCTCCATGTATAATACATAAGGGGGGATATGATCTCCATGTATAATACATAAGGGGGGATATGATCTCCATGTATAATACATAGGGGGGGATGTGATCTCCATGTATAATACATAAGGGGGATGTGATCTCCATGTATAATACATAAGGGGGGGATATGATCTCCATGTATAATACATAAGGGGGATATGATCTCCATGTATAATACATAAGGGGGGGGGATATGATCTCCATGTATAATACATAAGGGGGGATATGATCTCTATGTATAATACATAAGGGGGGATATGATCTCCATGTATAATACATAAGGGGGGATATGATCTCCATGTATAATACATAAGGGGGGGGATCGATCTCCATGTATAATACATAAGGGGGATATGATCTCTATGTATAATACATAAGGGGGGATATGATCTCCATGTATAATACATAAGGGGGATATGATCTCCACGTATAATACATAAGGGGGATATTATCTCCACGTATAATACATAAGGGGGGGGATATGATCTCCACGTATATTACATAAGGGGGATATGATCTCCACGTATAATACATAAGGGGGATATGATCTCCACGTATAATACATAAGGGGGGATATGATCTCCATGTATAATACATAAGGGGGGATATGATCTCCATGTATAATACATAAGGGGGGATATGATCTCCATGTATAATACATAAGGGGGGATATGATCTCCATGTATAATACATAAGGGGGGATATGATCTCCATGTATAATACATAGGGGGGGATGTGATCTCCATGTATAATACATAAGGGGGGATGTGATCTCCATGTATAATACATAAGGGGGAATGTGATCTCCATGTATAATACATAAGGGGGGATGTGATCTCCATTTATAATACATAAGGGGGGGATATGATCTCCATGTATAATACATAAGAGGGATATGATCTCCATGTATAATACATAAGGGGGATATGATCTCCATGTATAATACATAAGGGGGGATATGATCTCCATGTATAATACATAAGGGGGGATATGATCTCCATGTATAATACATAAGGGGGGATATGATCACCATGTATAATACATAAGGGGGGATATGATCTCCATGTATAATACATAAGGGGGATATGATCTCCATGTATAATACATAAGGGGGGATATGATCTCCATGTATAATACGTAAGGGGGGATATGATCTCCATGTATAATACATAAGGGGGGATATGATCTCCATGTATAATACATAAGGGGAGGTGTGATCTCCATGTATAATACATAAGGGGGGGATATGATCTGCATGTATAATACATAAGGGGAGATATGATCTCCATGTATAATACATAAGGGGGGATATGATCTCCATGTATAATACATAAGGGGGGGATATGATCTCCATGTATAATACATAAGGGGGGATATGATCTCCATGTATTATACATAAGGGGGGATATGATCTCCATGTATTATACATAAGGGGGGGATATGATCTCCATGTATAATACATAAGGGGGGATATGATCTCCATGTATTATACATAAGGGGGGGATATGATCTCCATGTATAATACATAAGGGGGGGATATGATCTCCATGTATTATACATAAGGGGGGATATGATCTCCATGTATAATACATCAGTGGTTCATATAGTGAACTCGGTGTAGTTATTCCCCCTGAGGTCATCACAGAGGACAAGGGGGCGCTCTTTACATCTGGAGGAAAAGAAACGTAATCCCCAAACACGGAAATGTTTCTTCACAGTAAGAGCTGTGAGAATGTGGAATAGACTCCCTCCAGAGTTGGGTGTGGCCAGCTCAGTGGATTGCTGTAGGAAAGTCCTGGATTCTTTCTTGGATACACAGAATATAACTGGATATAACATTTATAGGTAAAGGTGATCCAGGAAATATCCGATTGCCTCTCGGGGGATCAGGAAGGAATTTTTTCCCCTGCAGGAGCAAATTGGATTGTGCTTTGCTGGGTTTTTTTCAGCCAGACTAACTATGTAATCTATAGACAAATATGTGATTTTTTTTTTTTTGTACTGCACTGTCATTCGGTCCGTGTCTGGACCATGGTCTGCAATTTAGTGACACCTGCTATAACCCGGGGTGTATTATTACATTTCCTGTGTCCTGTACTCTACTCCAAAATATGGGACTTACAGGCAGGGCCGGGACAAGGGGTGGGCAAGAGGGGTTGCTGCCCTGGGTGCAGTGGCCTATTGGAGGGATGGGGGCACTTGGTGCTGAGCTCCTTCTGTTACAAGGTGGCAGCGGGGGGGGGGGGGGGGTCTAGGATACACAGGAAAGGAGTCCATTTAGGCTGCTATGTGGTGGAGCCATGGTCTGCACAGGACTGTCACTCGGTCTATATCCGGACCATGGTCTGCAATTTCCAAGATATGGGACTTACAGGCAGGGCCGGGACAAGGGGTGGGCAGGAGGGGTGGCTGCCCTGGGCACGATGGTTTATTGCAGGGATGGGGGGGCACCCTCTGCTGAGCTCCTTCTGTTACAAGGTGGCGGGGGGGGGGGCGAGGATACACAGGAAAGGAGTCCATCCAGGCTGCTAATTGATGCAGCCGCGTTCTGCACAGGACTGTTACTTGGTCCATGTCTGGACCGTGGTCTGCAATTTAGTGACACCTGCTATAACCCGGGGTGTATTAATACATTTCCTGTGTCCTGAGCTTTACTCCCAAGATATGGGACTTATAGGCAGGGCCGGGACAAGGGGTGAGCAGGAGGGGCGGCTACCCTGGGCATGATGGTTCAATGTAGGGATGGGGGGCACCCGGTACTGAGCTCCGTCTTACACAAGGTGACGGCAGGGGGCAGGGATATACAGGCTGCTAAGCAGGGGTGGACTGACAACTCATGGGGCCCCCAGGCAATAGGGGATCATGGGGCCCCTGTGTTCTTGCCCAAACTCAAAAAAGCCTATCAAAAAGGTACCAGGGGCATCTCATGGGGCCCCCTACTGTCCCCGGGCCCTCAGGCAGTGCCCGAGTTTCCAAATGGTCAGTCCGCCCCTGCTGCAAAGTGTTGCTCGGTCCAGGTCTGGAACATGGTCTGCAATTTTGTGACACCTGCTATAACCCGGGGTGTCTTAATACGTTTCCTGTAAGATATGGGACTTACAGGCAGGGCTGGGACAAGGGGTGGGCAAGAGGGGCGGCTGCCCTGGGTGCAGTGCCTTATTGCAGGGATGGGGGCACCCGGTGCTGAGCTCCTTCTGTTACAAGGTGGCAGCGGGGGGGGGGGAAGGGGGGGCTAGGATACACAGGAAAGGAGTCAATCCAGGCTGCTACATGGTGGAGTCACGGTCTGGACAGGACTGTCACTTGGTCCATGTCCGGACCGCGGTCTGCAATTTAGTGACACCTGCTATAACCCGGGGTGTCTTAATACATTTCCTGTGTCCTGAGCTCTACTCCAAGATATGGGACTTACAGGCAGGGCCAGGACAAGGGGTGGGCAGGAGGGGCGGCTGCCCTGGGCGCAGTGGTTCACTGCAGGGATGGGGGCAACCGGTGCTGAGCTCCTTCTGTTACAAGGCTGACAGGAGCAGTGACACCCTCATCAATACTCCTGTCAGCCCAGAGCTGGGAGCCGTGCCAATTGCGCAGATCCCCTACGCTCACACACAGGGGCGGACAGACAACTCATGGGGCCCCTGGGCAATAGGGTATCATGGGGCCCCTGTGTCCTTGCCCAAACTCAAAAAAGCCTATGAAAAAGGTACCAGGGGCATCTCATGGGGCCCCCTACTGACCCCGGGCCCTCGGGTAGTGCCCGAGTTTCCAAATGGTCAGTCCGCCCCTGGTCACACACCGCGATTGCGAAGTGGGGGGAGGGGCACAATTAGGCACCTTTGCCCTGGGCACTGCATGCCCTTATCCCCACACTGTACACAGGTAAATCCAAGATTCCTCTTCCTTCCATCACCGGGACGACTCTTGCTTCCATCACCGGGACGACTCTTGCTTCCATCACCGGGACGACTCTTCCTTCCATCATCGGGACGACTCTTCCTTCCATCATCGGGATGACTCTTCCTTCCATCACCGGGACGACTCTTGCTTCCATCATCGGGACGACTCTTCCTTCCATCATCGGGACGACTCTTGCTTCCATCATCGGGACGACTCTTCCTTCCATCATCGGGACGACTCTTCCTTCCATCATCGGGGCGACTCTTCCTTCTATCATCGGGACGACTCTTCCTTCCATCATCGGGACGACTCTTCCTTCTATCACCGGGTCGACTCTTCCTTCTATCACCGGGAGACTCTTCCTTCTATCACCGGGACGACTCTTGCTTCTATCACCGGGACGACTCTTCCTTCCATCATCGGGACGACTCTTCCTTCCATCACCGGGACGACTCTTGCTTCTATCATCGGGACGACTCTTCCTTCTATCATCGGGACGACTCTTCCTTCTATCATCGGGACGACTCTTCCTTCTATCACCGGGACGACTCTTGCTTCTATCATCGGGACGACTCTTGCTCTATCACCGGGACGACTCTTGCTCTATCACCGGGACGACTCTTCCTTCTATCATCGGGACGACTCTTGCTTCTATCATCGGGACGACTCTTCCTTCTATCATCGGGACGACTCTTCCTTCTATCATCGGGACGACTCTTCCTTCTATCATCGGGACGACTCTTGCTTCTATCACCGGGACGACTCTTCCTTCTATCACCGGGACGACTCTTCCTTCTATCATTGGGACGACTCTTGCTTCTATCACCGGGACGACTCTTCCTTCTATCACCGGGACGACTCTTCCTTCTATCATCGGGACGACTCTTCCTTCTATCATCGGGACGACTCTTCCTTCCATCACCGGGACAACTCTTCCTTCCATCACCGGGACGACTCTTCCTTCCATCACCGGGACGACTCTTCCTTCCATCATCGGGACGACTCTTGCTATATCATCGGAACTCCTCATGTTCTCTGTCATATCTCCATGTGAATTCTGTAGCCGATCGACGTCTGCCCTTTTTAGAAAAGCGATTTTTCAGATTTGACTCTCCGGCAGACCTCTGTAACGTATGCTGGCAGCGCCGAGGGCGACCGTCTCCCTCAATTAATATCAGCAGCGCGCACAACTGTTAATTCTGCTCATGGAGGAGACTTAACCTTTCCCAAAGTGCTCTCTCTCCGCAGTCCATTAGAATACATTATGCAGAAGCCGGGGTTATGATTGGCGCAGAGCGGCGGGCGGCGCGCACCTTCGGACCCGCTCATTAAAGTTAATATTTACTAAGTGCTTTCAAAGCGGCATTCCGCGCGCAGACAGTCCCTTTAGAATGGATGCCGCCTGTTTATTTCCGGGCAAATGAAAAACAGTTCTGCAGTTGGCAGATTTGAGACGGGGCGAAAGGGCGCCGAGTGCGATCAAATCAAATAAAATCGTTCATTGGAAAGTTGTTTTGGTATCTGAACCGCTCCAGGTATAAACTCTTTCATTGCCAGAGCTGTGTTTACTGACGCGTGTTCAATACCGGGGCATTTTTTTTTTTTTGCTATTCAGCACTGCACTACTTTAACCCCTCGCCCTCCTGAGGATCCCCCCCTCCTGCCTGACCAGGCCTTTTTTTGCGATACGACGCTGCGTTACTTTAACTGCCAGAGCTGTGTTTACTGACACGTGTTCAAGACCGGGGCATTTTTTTTTTGCTATTCAGCACTGCACTGCTTTAACCCCTTGCCCTCCAGAGGATTCCCCCCTTCCTGACCAGGCCATTTTTTGCGATACGGCACTGCGTTACTTTAACTGCCAGATCTGTGTTTACTTACGCGTGTTCAAGACCGGGGCATTTTTTTTTCCTATTCAGCACTGCGCTACTTTAATCCCTTGCCATCCAGAGGATTCCCCCCCGACCAGGTCATTTTTTGCGATACGGCGTTGCATTACTTTAACTGCCAGAGCTGTGTTTACTTACATGCGTTCAAAACCGGGGCTTTTTTTTTGCTATTCAGCACTGCGCTACTTTAACCCCTCCAGAGGATTTCCCCTCTTCCTGACCGGGCCATTTTTTGCATTACGGAGCTCTGTGACTTTAACTGACAATTGCGCGGTCGTGCCAAATGAAATTTACATCCTTTTTTTCCGCACGAATTGAGCTTCCTTTCGGTGGTATTTGATCGCTTGTGCGGTTTTTATTTTTTGCGCTATAAAAAAAGACCGACAATTTTAAGAGAAAAACAATCTTTTTGACTTTTTGCTATTAAACACGTCCGATAAAAAAAAATGTAAAAATCAAATTTCATCATAAATTTAGGACAAAATGTATCCCGCGCCGTGTCTAAAAAAAAAATCGCAATACGTGTAAATTCATTGGTTTACGTGAAAGTTCTGGCGACTAGAAATGGCGGTATAGAGACTGGGATTTTTTTTTTTTCATACTAGTAGTAATGGCGGCGATCAGCGACTTATAGCGGGACTGCGACGGGCATTCTGACACTGGGGGGGAACTGACTTGGTGTCACTGACATCCCCAGTGACACCAATACAGGGATCAGCGCTAATAAAAAGCACTGACACCGTACTAATGGCACTGGGCACGAAGGGGTTAACATCTGGGGCGATCAAAGGGTTAACTGTGTGCTGTGTGTGTTTCACTGTACGCATGCTGCTATGCAGAGCCATACAAAGCAGTGTGCAGGAGCGGACAGGGGAATCGCCAGCCAGGATCCGGTGATCGACAGCTGAGGTGGCGGGTAGGGTGCGCACGCATCCCCTGCCCAGAAATCCAATATCACATGTATATATACGTGATTTTGCACAGCCGTGCCGCCATGTAGCAGGATTGCTGCTACAGGGCGGCGGGCAAGCAGTTAACTGCCAATTTAACTGGGTAGCACAGTGGCTAAATGGTTAGCACTTCCCCCTGGCAGTACTCAGGTTGTTGGTTTGAATCCCAACCATGGCACCACCTGCCTGGAGTTTGCACGTTCTCCCTGTGCCTGCGCAGGCACTCTAGTTGCCTCCCACATTCCATAGATATGCTGGGAGGTTAATTGGATCCTGTCTGAATTGGCCCTAGTATGTGTATGTATGAATGTGAGTTAGGGACCTTAGATTGTACGCTCCTCGGGGGCGGGGACTGATGTGAATGTAGAATATACAGCGCTCAGCATAAATGACTCCACCCCAACAGATTTGTCAGAAAACCTTCACTTTCCTTTCAGAATCCACATTTTTTATGGGACACGATACTACAAACTCCTCCCACAAATGCCGGCCATTGACTGCAGACAGGATTTGGTCATTTGCACGCATAAAAAAGTTTTTTTCCTAACAAAATCATCCAAGAACATGTTGCAAAAATGAACACACCCCCATGAAAGTCTTATGCAGGCCATAGACGGGTCGAAAACCAGTCGTTAAAAAAAAAAAAAAATCAGTCGTTCAATCGGCCGATGTTACCACCAACGGTAAAAGAATCGGCCGATTTTCGTCCCGTCTGCGGCCGGCATTTAATTACTTCTGTCCCTGCAGAGAGCTCCGCTATTATATTTCACATGAAAAGTCTTGCGGTTGCAACAATGTATCCATTTGTATCCATTTGTATCCATTTGTATCCATTTCGGATGCAGATGGCCATTTGTATCCATTTCGGATGCATGTGGTTTTATTCGGATACAAATGGATACATTGTTGCAACCGCAAGACTTTTCATGTGAAATATAATAGCGGACTGGAATTCTTCTTTTTCTTCTTCTTCTTTTTCTTCTTCTTTTTCTTCTTCTTGCAGGTCACGGCTCATGTGCAGATTTTTTATCGGTAAAACGATCGGCCGATTTGCCCATCATTGCTGGGATTTTTTTCCAACTTTACTGATAAAAAAATGTACCAAATCCCCGAAAAACGGCCGACCAATTAGCCCACTAACGGTGCAAAAATCGCCCGATTTTTTTTTTTCGGCCGAAAAATTGGCCGATTTTTGACCTGTCTATGGCATGTATTAGGAGCAAAGCTAAATTTTAGACAATAAAATGTTAATTAACAAGAATTCAGCTCCAGGTGAGTCTAGTTATTCATTAAACAGGCGTCCAGCAGACAGGTGATGATAAAAGGGCGTTACTTAACAAAGGAAACCCCGCCCATTTCATGATGTCAGCAACGGCACCACCTGGAAGAGAAATATCCTTTCAGAATCCACATTTTCTATGTGTATGTATGAATGTGAGTTAGGGACCTTAGATTGTACGCTCCTCGGGGGCGGGGACTGATGTGAATGTACAATATATATGTAAAGCGCGGTGTAAATTGATGGCGGTATTTAAAAACCTAAATAGTAGTAGTAATTGTGCGGTCATGCAACGTTGTTCCCAAATTAAATTTATATAATTTTTTTGCACGCAAATAGGGCTTCCTTTGCACTGTAGTTGATCGGCACTGTTTTTTTTTTTTTAAAATTATATAAATGTAAAAAGACTGAAAATGTTGAAAAAAAATTATATTTTCTACTTTCTGGTAAAAACATGTCTAATAAAATCAAATTTCTTCATATATTAAGTCGCCGGTCACATCCGCGTGCGGCTCAGCATGTGGTTTGCATGCCATACGACTTGAAAATCGCATGGAAAGTCGCACCCTATTGTCGGTGCGGTTCTGACTTGGTTGCAGCCGCACCGATGTCTAAAGTCGTACATGCGCTACTTTTGGTGCGATTTGCATAGATATCTGTGTCAGATGTCTCGAAAATCGCACCTCAAATCGGCACGTCATGCGACTTTGAAACTGTGCGACTTCACTGTAAGTCACGCGATTTCAAAGGTGGGATCGATGTTATCGGGGTGGTAGTCTCCGGTCACACTGGGTATGACTTGGCATTGCCAAAATACTTGCAAATCCCATGGTAAGTCGCACCCTATTGTCCGCAATTACGGCGGTCATTTTGGTGCGGCTCTGACCAAGTCGGAACCCCACCGATCTCTAAAGTAGTACATGAACGACGTTTGGTGCGATTTGCATAGACATCCGTGTCAGATGTCTTGAAAATCGCACCTCAGATCGGCGTGTCCCCCAACTTTGAAATTGTGCGACTTCACTGTAAGTCCCACAATTTCAAGGTCGGATCGGTGTGACCGGGGGGGAGGGGTAGTCCAAAATGTATTCTGCTACATGTCTTTGGTAAAAAAAAAAAAAAATACCAATAAGTGTATATTTTTGGGACGTTTTGTTTGCAAGTTTAAATTGATATTTCAACCCACAAACATTATATATACAGTGGGGATCGAAAGTTTGGGCACCCCAGCTAAAAATTTGTATTAATGTGCATAAAGAAGCCAAGGAAAGATGGAAAAATCTCCAAAAGGCATCAAATTACAGATTAGACATTCTTATAATATGTCAACAAAAGTTAGATTTTATTTCCATCATTTACACTTTCAAAATAACAGAAAACAAAAAATTGTGTCTGCAAAAGTTTGGGCACCCTGCAGAATTTATAGCATGCACTGCCCCCTTTGCCAAGCTGAGACCTGCCAGTGTCATGGATTGTTCTCAATCATCGTCTGGGAAGACCAGGTGATGTCAATCTCAAAGGTTTTAAATGCCCCGACTCATCTGACCTTGCCCCAACAATCAGCACCATGGCTTCTTCTAAGCAGTTGTCTAGAAAACTGAAACTGAAAATAGTTGACGCTCACAAAGCTGGAGAAGGCTATAAGAAGATAGCAAAGCGTTTTCAGATGTCAATATCCTCTGTTCGGAATGTAATTAAGAAATGGCAGTCATCAGGAACAGTGGAAGTTAAAGCAAGATCTGGAAGACCAAGAAAAATATCAGACAGAACAGCTCGCAGGATTGTGAGAAAAACCATTGAAATCCCACGTTTGACTGCACGATCCCTCCAGAAAGATCTGGCAGACATTGGAGTTGTGGTCACTATTCCACTATAAAGAGATACTTGTACAAATATGGTCTTCATGGAAGAGTCATCAGAAGAAAACCTCTTCTACGTCCTCACCACAAAAATCATCGTTTGAACTTTTCAAATGAACATATAGACAAGCCTGATGCATTTTGGAAACAAGTTTTGTGGACCGATGAGGTTAAAATTGAACTTTTTGGCCGGAATGAGCAAAGGTACGTTTGGAGAAGAAGGGGCACAGAATTGAATGAAAAGAACCTCTGTCCAACTGTGAAGCATGGGGTTGGATCAATCATGCTTTGGGGTTGTGTTGCAGCCAGTGGCACAGGGAACATCTCACGAGTAGAAGGAAATATGGATTCAATAAAATTTCAGCAAATTTTGGATGGTAACTTGATGCCATCTGTGAAAAAGCTGAAGTTAAAGAGAGGATGGCTTCTACAAATGGATAATGATCCTAAACACACCTCGAAATCCACGGGGGATTACATCAAGAGGCGTAAACTGAAGGTTTTGCCATGGCCTTCACAATCTCCTGACCTCAACATCATTGAAAATCTATGGATAGACCTTAAAAGAGCCGTGCGTGACAGACAGCCCAGAAATCTCAAAGAACTGGAAGACTTTTGTAAGGAAGAATGGGCAAAGATACCTCAAACAAGAATTGAAAGACTCTTGGCTGGCTACAAAAAGCATTTACAAGCCGTGATACTTGCCAAAGGGGGCAGTACAAGATATTAACTCTGCAGGGTGCCCAAACTTTTGCAGACGCCATTTTTTTGTTTTCTGTTATTTTGAAAGTGTAAATGATGGAAATAAAATCTAACTTTTGTTGACATATTATAAGAATGTCTAATCTGTAATTTGATGCCTTTTGGAGATTTTTCCATCTTTCTTTGGCTTCTTTATGCACATTAATACACATTTTTAGCTGGGGTGCCCAAACTTTCCATCCCCACTGTGTACTAATATTAATAAATAATAAATTAATAATAAATTAATAATAATCATAATAATAATCTGAATAATAAAATACAAATCTGTTTTGTGTACAATTGTTGATCAGACTGATCACTGATAGCGACGTGTATGGCCGCCGTTCCTCTCCCGATCGGTAGAAGTGATGGGCTTAGTACATAAGAGGCTCATGTTTATGTTGCTCTGATAACAAGTTATTGATTCTCCCGTCTCCCGGCATGAGCTTTATTTCTGGACGACTTTCCTCTTCCTCAGCCTGGAGAGACGGGCAGCCGATATACGAGGACCGGGTGCTGAATATCCAACCGCCACACCGACAGGAGATAGAAATTGCAGTGAAAGGGAATGAATGCCGATCTTCAGCTGTATGGGACCTGTAATGGGGTCTGTGGCTCCATAAAGGGTGTGTGTGGTGGGGGGGGGGGGGGAGGTGTCAGGGGGTCCTGCTGTAGTTTGGTCTTTGACTGCATACTGGAGAGGTCTTTGGTTGTCTAAGGGGGGGTCTCCAATACTGGGGTCTGGGACTAGATAAATGGGGGGAATCTGCTGTAGTCAATGGCTGCATACAAAGGGGTCTCCTGTAATGGGGTCTGAGGCTGAATAAGGGAAGGAGGGTCTCTTGTATTGGGTTTCATGGAGGTGAGGGGTCTTCTGTGGAGGGATCTGTGGTGGAATATTACAGGAGGGGCTCCTTTAATGGGGTCAGTGTCTGTGTAAGAGGGGGTCTCCTGTACTGGGGTCAGTGTCTGTGTAGGAGGGGGTCTCCTGTACTGGGGTCAGTGTGTGTGTGGGAGGGGGTCTCCTGTAAAGAGGTCAGTGTCTGTGTAAGAGGGGGTCTCCTGTACTGGGGTCAGCGGCTGTGTAAGAGGGGGTCTCCTGTAATGGGGTCAGTGGCTGCGTAAGAGGGGGTCTTGTATAATGGGGTCAGCAGCTGCATAATAGGGGGTCTCTTGTAAAGAGGTCAGTGGCTGTGTAAGAGGGGGTCTCCTGTAATGGGGTCAGCGTCTGTGTAAGAGGGGGTGTCCTGTAATGGGGTCACTGGCTGTATAAGAGGGGGTCTCCTGTACAGGGGTCAGCGGCTGTATAAGAGGGGGGTCTCCTGTAATGGGGTCAGCGGCTGTATAAGAAGGGGGTCTCCTGTAATGGGGTCAGTGTCTGTGTAGGAGGGGGTCTCCTGTAATGGGGCCAGCGTCTGTGTAGGAGGGGGGTCTCCTGTAATGGGGTCAGTGTCTGTGGAGGAGGGGGTCTCCTGTAATGGGGTCAGTGTCTGTGTAAGAGGGGGTCTCCTGTAATGGGGTCAGCGTCTGTGCAAGAGGGGGTCTCCTGTACTGGGGTCAGCGTCTGTGTAAGAGGGGGTCTCCTGTAATGGGGTCAGCGTCTGTGTAAGAGGGGGTCTCCTGTAATGGGGTCAGCGTCTGTGCAAGAGGGGGTCTCCTGTAATGGGGTCAGCGTCTGTGCAAGAGGGGTCTCCTGTAATGGGGTCAGCGTCTGTGTAAGAGGGGGTCTCCTGTACTGGGGTCAGTGTCTGTGGAGGAGGGGGTCTCCTGTAATGGGGTCAGCGTCTGTGTAAGAGGGGGTCTCCTGTAATGGGGTCAGCGGCTGTGTAAGAGGGGGTCTCCTGTACTGGGGTCAGCGGCTGTGCAAGAGGGGGTCTCCTGTACTGGGGTCAGCGGCTGTGTAGGAGGGGGTCTCCTGTAATGGGGTCAGCGGCTGTGCAAGAGGGGGTCTCCTGTAATGGGGTCAGCGGCTGTGCAAGAGGGGATCTCCTGTAATGGGGTCAGCGTCTGTGCAAGAGGGGGTCTCCTGTACTGGGGTCAGCGGCTGTGTAAGAGGGGGTCTCCTGTAATGGGGTCAGCGGCTGTGTAAGAGGGGGTCTCCTGTACTGGGGTCAGCGTCTGTGTAAGAGGGGGTCTCCTGTAATGGGGTCAGCGGCTGTGCAAGAGGGGGTCTCCTGTACTGGGGTCAGCGGCTGTGTAAGAGGGGGTCTCCTGTACTGGGGTCAGCGTCTGTGTAAGAGGGGGTCTCCTGTACTGGGGTCAGCGTCTGTGTAAGAGGGGGTCTCCTGTAATGGGGTCAGCGGCTGTGCAAGAGGGGGTCTCCTGTAATGGGGTCAGCGTCTGTGTAAGAGGGGGTCTCCTGTACTGGGGTCAGCGGCTGTGTAGGATGGGGTCTCCTGTAATGGGGTCAGCGGCTGTGTAAGAGGGGGTCTCCTGTACTGGGGTCAGCGTCTGTGTAAGAGGGGGTCTCCTGTACTGGGGTCAGCGGCTGTGCAAGAGGGGGTCTCCTGTAATGGGGTCAGCGGCTGTGCAAGAGGGGATCTCCTGTAATGGGGTCAGCGTCTGTGCAGGAGGGGGTCTCCTGTAATGGGGTCAGCGTCTGTGCAAGAGGGGGTCTCCTGTACTGGGGTCAGCGGCTGTGTAAGAGGGGGTCTCCTGTACTGGGGTGAGCGTCTGTGTAAGAGGGGGTCTCCTGTACTGGGGTCAGCGGCTGTGTAAGAGGGGGTCTCCTGTACTGGGGTCAGCGGCTGTGTAAGAGGGGGTCTCCTGTACTGGGGTCAGCGGCTGTGTAGGAGGGGGTCTCCTGTAATGGGGTCAGCGGCTGTGCAAGAGGGGGTCTCCTGTACTGGGGTCAGCGGCTGTGCAAGAGGGGGTCTCCTGTAATGGGGTCAGCGTCTGTGTAAGAGGGGGTCTCCTGTACTGGGGTCAGCGGCTGTGTAGGATGGGGTCTCCTGTAATGGGGTCAGCGGCTGTGTAAGAGGGGGTCTCCTGTACTGGGGTCAGCGTCTGTGTAAGAGGGGGTCTCCTGTACTGGGGTCAGCGGCTGTGCAAGAGGGGGTCTCCTGTAATGGGGTCAGCGGCTGTGCAAGAGGGGATCTCCTGTAATGGGGTCAGCGTCTGTGCAGGAGGGGGTCTCCTGTAATGGGGTCAGCGTCTGTGCAAGAGGGGGTCTCCTGTACTGGGGTCAGCGGCTGTGTAAGAGGGGGTCTCCTGTACTGGGGTGAGCGTCTGTGTAAGAGGGGGTCTCCTGTACTGGGGTCAGCGGCTGTGTAAGAGGGGGTCTCCTGTACTGGGGTCAGCGGCTGTGTAAGAGGGGGTCTCCTGTACTGGGGTCAGCGGCTGTGTAGGAGGGGGTCTCCTGTAATGGGGTCAGCGGCTGTGCAAGAGGGGGTCTCCTGTACTGGGGTCAGCGGCTGTGTAGGAGGGGGTCTCCTGTACTGGGGTCAGCGGCTGTGTAGGAGGGGGTCTCCTGTAATGGGGTCAGCGTCTGTGCAAGAGGGGGTCTCCTGTACTGGGGTCAGCGGCTGTGTAAGAGGGGGTCTCCTGTACTGGGGTCAGCGGCTGTGTAAGAGGGGGTCTCCTGTACTGGGGTCAGCGGCTGTGTAGGAGGGGGTCTCCTGTACTGGGGTCAGCGGCTGTGTAAGAGGGGGTCTCCTGTACTGGGGTCAGCGGCTGTGTAAGAGGGGGTCTCCTGTACTGGGGTCAGCGGCTGTGTAGGAGGGGGTCTCCTGTACTGGGGTCAGCGGCTGTGTAGGAGGGGGTCTCCTGTACTGGGGTCAGCGGCTGTGTAGGAGGGGTCTCCTGTAATGGGGTCAGCGTCTGTGCAAGAGGGGGTCTCCTGTACTGGGGTCAGCGTCTGTGTAGGAGGGGGTCTCCTGTACTGGGGTCAGCGGCTGTGTAAGAGGGGGTCTCCTGTACTGGGGTCAGCGGCTGTGCAAGAGGGGGTCTCCTGTACTGGGGTCAGCGTCTGTGCAAGAGGGGGTCTCCTGTACTGGGGTCAGCGTCTGTGTAGGAGGGGGTCTCCTGTACTGGGGTCAGCGGCTGTGTAAGAGGGGGTCTCCTGTACTGGGGTCAGCGTCTGTGTAAGAGGAGTCCCCTGTAATGGGGTCAGCAGCAACCGAAGATCCTGAGGCTGTGGGGGTTGATGACTCCGGTGCTGAGGGAAGTGTGTAGTAGACGTGCAGAACTGAAGAAATGTGTTTTGTTTCGGATCGATTTGTGAAGTTACTTTGTTTCGTTTTGTTTCGTTTTGTTGCATTTTTCCGTTTTCAGCCGGATTCAGATTAGAAAATATTGAATTGATCCCAATTCATTGTGACGGATAACTGGCTGGATTCTATTCGAAATTTGAATTTCGGAAGACGGCTATATTCTTTCTTTTTTTTTTTTCCTGTTCTAGTCTATTCTATTCCTATATTTGTACTCTATTATACGCCCCATCGTGGTTGGTGGGTGTAGCACCCGTCATACATGACACATTCAAATGGATGAGGCCGCCCTGCAAGTGCATTACAGTAAACAAGGGGTTAAAGCCGGCAGCGCTGTGTCGCACCCGGCGATCCTACAGACACAGCTGATCACGTGATGAGGTAAAAGGCCAATCACAGTGGTATTTTACCATGTGATCAGCCATGTCCAATGACAGAGCAGATCACCGAGTAAATACAGCTGTCGGTTATTGGCTGCACTTTCCTCGCACTGTCACAGAGAAGGTCAACACTGATGATCGGTGCCCAGCAGTGCCGCCAGTCAGTGCTTGCAGTCAGTGCTTGCAGTCAGTGCTTGCAGTCAGCGCCAGCCATCTGTGCTGATCAGTGCCGCCTATCAGTGCAGCCTATCAGTGCCCACCAGTGCCACCTCATCAATGCCCACCAGTGCCACCTCATCAGTGCAGCCTATTGATGCCCATCAGTGCCACCTCATCAATGCCCGCCAGTGCCACCTCATCAGTGCAGCCTATTGATGCCCATCAGTGCCTCCTCATCAATGCCCGCCAGTGCCACCTCATCAGTGCAGCCTATTGATGCCCATCAGTGCCTCCTCATCAATGCCCGCCAGTGCCACCTCATCAGTGCAGCCTATTGATGCCCATCAGTGCCTCCTCATCAATGCCCGCCAGTGCCACCTCATCAGTGCAGCCTATTGATGCCCATCAGTGCCACCTCATCAATGCCCGCCAGTGCCACCTCATCAGTGCAGCCTATTGATGCCCATCAGTGCCACCTCATCAATGCCCGCCAGTGCCACCTCATCAGTGCAGCCTATTGATGCCCATCAGTGCCACCTCATCAATGCCCACCAGTGCCACCTCATCAGTGCAGCCTATTGATGCCCATCAGTGCCACCTCATCAATGCCCGCCAGTGCCACCTCATCAGTGCAGCCTATTGATGCCCATCAGTGCCTCCTCATCAATGCCCGCCAGTGCCACCTCATCAGTGCAGCCTATTGATGCCCATCAGTGCCTCCTCATCAATGCCCGCCAGTGCCACCTCATCAGTGCAGCCTATTGATGCCCATCAGTGCCTCCTCATCAATGCCCGCCAGTGCCACCTCATCAGTGCAGCCTATTGATGCCCATCAGTGCCTCCTCATCAATGCCCGCCAGTGCCACCTCATCAGTGCAGCCTATTGATGCCCATCAGTGCCTCCTCATCAATGCCCGCCAGTGCCACCTCATCAGTGCAGCCTATTGATGCCCATCAGTGCCTCCTCATCAATGCCCGCCAGTGCCACCTCATCAGTGCAGCCTATCGGTGCAGCATCATTAGTGCCTCCTCATCAATGCTCACCACAGCCACCTCATCAGTGCAGCCTATTGATACCCATCAGTGCCGCTTCATCAGTGCATCTTATCGGTGTCCATCAGTGCCGCCTATCAGTGCCACCTCATCAATGCAGCCTATCAGTGCCGCCTCATCAGTGCTACAGATCGGTGCCCATCAGTGCATCCTATCCTGGGAGTGAGGACAAACCGCAAGACTGATATCCGGCACGCGTCACGAGCCAATCCCACGCAACCAAATACAGCCACGGGGCCGCCTCCCGCTCCTGAGTGCTTTTCAGTGGATTTGAAGTGTTCAAATCAAATTGAAATCGAAAATATCGAATTGATCTGAGTTCATTGTGAAGAATGGCTGGTTCTATTCTATTTTTCAGAAGACAGCTATATTCTTTCTATACTATTCTATTTTTTTCTGTTATTTGTGATACTATTCTTTTCTGTTCTTTTTTATTCTATTCTTTCAAAATTCGAATTTCAGAAGATGGCTATATTCTTTCTTTGCCACTCTATTCTATTCGTTATTATTTAATGCCTTCTTTCTATTTAGTATCTTCTATTCTATTCTTTTATTTTCTGTTCTATTCTGTTTTATTGTATTCTATTTGTTTTTATATCAGAAGATGGCTGTATTCTTTCTATGTTATTCTATATTATTTGAACTTCAACATTTGAATTCTATTTTTTTATTTTCTATTCTATCTTGTTTTATTCTATTCCTTTCTATTCAGTGCCTGTATTTTCTTTTCTTTTCTATTCAATTATTTTCTATTCTATTCTGTTTTATTGTACTCTATTTCTTTTTATTTCAGAAGATGGCTGTAATCTTTTTATTTCATTCTATATTATTTGAACTTCAAAATTTGAATTTCAGAAGATGGTCATATTCTTTTATTTTCTATTATTTTCTTTTTAATTTATATTCTATCTTGTTTTATTCTATTCCATTTTATTATACTCTATTCTTTTCTTAGCATTTCCTGTATTTTCTATTCTATGCTATTTGTTTATTTTCTATCCTGTTCTATTCTATTCTTTTTTTAATTTTTTTTTTAAGATGGCTGTATTCTTTCTATTTTTAGCTATTCTGTTTGAATTTTGAAATTCAAATTTCAGAAAACAGCCATATTGTTTCTATTTTATTCTATTTTTTCTATTCTATTCCTTTCTATTTTCTTCTTTTATTTTCTATTCTATTCTGTTTAATTTTATTCCTCTTTATTATATTGTATTCCATTCTATTATTTTCTAAGTTCAAATTTCAGAAGACATATTCTTTCTATTTTATTCTATTCTAGTCTATTTTTTCTATTCCATTCCTTTATTTTCTATTCTGTCCTGTAATGGCGGCGATCAACGACTTATAGCGGGACTGTGGCGGGCATTCTGACACTGGGGGGGGGGAACTGACTTGGTGTCACTGACATCCCCAGTGACACCAATACCAAAAGGGGCAGGAAGGGGTTAACATCAGGGGAGATCAAAGGGTTACCTGTGTGCACACAGCCTGTGATTGAAAGCCTCAGCTCTGTTCCTGTGTGCTGTGTGGAAGGGGGGGGGGGTGTCCCCTCCTTCCTCGGCTATCAGCATGAGTCACTTCTGACAAGTTTTCCTGACACCAAAGGAAAAATGGTGACACGGGGAGGGAGCTCCAGCACACGGCCTGTGATTGACAGCATCAGCTCTGTTCCTGTGTGCTGTGTGGAAGGGGGGGGGGGTCTCCTCCTTCCTCGGCTATCAGCATGAGTCACTTCTAACAAGTTTTCCTGACACCAAAGGAAAAATGGTGACACGGGGAGGGAGCTCCAGCACACGGCCTGTGATTGACAGCCTCAGCTCTGTTCCTGTGTGGAAGGGGGGGGTATCCCCTCCTTCCTCGGCTATCAACATGAGTCACTTCTGACAAGTTTTCCTGACACCAAAGGAAAAATGGTGACACGGGGAGGGAGCTCCAGCACACGGCCTGTGATTGACAGCCTCAGTACTTTGAATGGTTGTTGAGTGCCATCTCTGGGTATCACCTAAGGCCGGTCACATCACTGGGGATATGGAGGGTCTACAACCACTCTGAGGTGAAAAAAAAGGTAATTTTCAGGCAAAATGGCAAAAAAAAAAAATGGAAAAGGTGTTCTAACAGCAAAAGAGTTAAAAACAAACAAATAAACAAACAAACAAATACATCTGAACCCTCCCCCTTCTGGGTTCGCTGTGTCTATGTCTTGACGCATTGTATCTGTCTTTGTTATACAATGTATCCGAGGAGATGCAAATATTTCTCGCAGGTCATAAGGAGGGGAGGAAGGAAGGGGGAGGGGGGAGTCGGTGTCACCGAGTTCTTCACCACCCGTCTCCGGCGAGGCCAGCCGTTCAGAAAGGAAAGAAGCGTTTAGCTGAGCGATGTCCGAGACGCAGAAATCAATCGCTCCTTCAAAGAGGGACAAATTAACTCGGCCGCCCGCCTTCTCGTCGCGCGGGGCAGCGCGGCCCGCTCCTTCCACGACAATGCGTAATGACTGCTCTCCTCCATCGCGGCCTTTCAGGCGCTGTAATTGCTGCGGATTAGAAGGATTCTGATGTTTCATGCATTTTAGTCTTCTATTTAGTCATTATTTTTTAAAAGCAGAATTCTAAGAGGAAAAAATAATAATAATACTAATAATGATGGGAGGCCATTAAAAGATCAAATTAAAGCTGAACTCCGGAAAACTCCATCGGTGGTCATGTGACTTCTTCTTGGAGCTCGGTGAGCTTTGTGGATTTCTTCCAGATCTGCGCCGGAGTCCAGTGTGAGACTTCTGTGATAAAGACCGCTCACTGCTGTCCCCTCTCCTGGTGCAGAGGGACTGGTCTTCTCTCTGCCCCCTCCTGTAGTTTTCTGTAGTGGGTGGGGCCTGTTGGGCCCCTCCCACAGCTAAACTCTCTCTCCTTGTGTAGAGTGACTGGTGTTGTCTCTGCCCCCTCCTGTAATTGTAGTGGGCGGAGCATATTTGACCCCTCCCACAACTCTGCTCTCTCCTTGTGCAGGGTGACTGGTCTTGTCTCCGCCCCCTCTTGTAGTTTTCTGTAGTGGGTGGAGCCTATTTGACCCCTCCCACAGCTCTGCTCTCTCTCCTTGTGCAGGGTGATTGGTCTTGTCTCCGCCCCCTCCTGTAGTTTTCTGTAATGGGTGTAGCCTGTTGGGCCCCTCCCACAGCTCTTCTCTCTCTCTCTTTGTGTGGGGTGACTGGTCTCGTCTCCACCCCCCTCCTTTAGTTTTTTTTTTTAGAGGGTGAAGTCTTTTGACCCCTCCCACAACTCTACAGGGGGACTGGTCTTTACTCCATCCACTCCTGTAGTTTTTTTGTAGTGGGTGGAGCCTATTGGACCCCTCCCACAGCTCTGCTCTCTCTCTCTCTCCTTGGCCAGAATGACTGGTCTTGTCTCTGCCCCTCCTTTAGAAAGTTGAGTCTTTTGGTCCCTCCCACAGCTCTGCTCATTCTTCTCCTTGTGCAGGGTGACTGGTCTCGACTCCACCCCCTCCTGTAGTTTTCTGTAGTGGGTGGAGCCTGTTGGGCCCCTCCCACAACTCTACTCTCTCTCCTTGTGCAAGGTGACTGGTCTTGTCTCCGCCCCCTCCTGTAGTTTTCTGTAGTGGGTGGAGCCTGTTGGGCCCCTCCCACAGCTCTGCTTTCTGCACAGGCACAGTGATGATGTCATCACTGCTTTTACATCCTTTTTGACTTTGATGGAATAGATTTGATGAAAGTTTTATGTGCCCGGAGTTAATTTATAAAAAAAATGTAGATCTGTCCCATGCAGTACTTTTTTCTGCCAGTAGATGTCCTCAGCCCTTCAGGTTGAATTACGAACAACATCCTTTGACCCAGGTCCTCTGAGCCCAGACCATAATGGATCCGCCCCCAGCCTGTGATTGGACAGTGATAGGAGAGGCAGGACATTGATGGGCTCATTACATTACATTGATGATTGCTGAGACACATACACAGCCCTCACCAATCACTGTAATGTGTCTAATATGCATATTTCCCCTGGCAGTGAGCACCACCTAGTGGTCTTGAAATACTGCAATTAGGAAAACGCCGCATTATGACCACTGGGTGGAGCTGATGCCCATAGGAAATATACGTATTAGTGCAGCAAAAGTGTGGTAAACGCCTATGTGTTTTTGCGGCGGATCAGTGTGAAAGTAGCCTAAGTGTCATTTCTGTCCGCTGCTCCTTCCTCTGGTATCAGCATGAGCCACTTCTGACACGCACAGACATACTATGCAGAGAGATACAAAGCAGCATATCCTTGCTGACAGGGGAGAGACCTGTGTTGTTTACATGCAGACCTCTCCCCTGTCAGCTTTACACTGCGGATGCCAAGTGCCGGCGGGGAATTGCTGGCTGGGACCCGGTGATTGACATCTCTAGCTACCAATAGCGGCGCGGGTGGGGCGACATGCGCACAAACCCTAACCCAGAAATGCAAATCATGTACAGTCAGGTCCATAAATATTGGGACATGGACACAATTCTAACATTTTTGGCTCTATACACCACAATGGATTTGAAATGAAACAAACAAGATGTGCTTTAACTGCAGACTGTCAGCTTTAATTTGAGGGTATTTACATCCAAATCAGGTGAACGGTGTAGGAATTACAACAGTTTGCATATGTGCGTCCCACTTGTTAAGGGACCAAAAGTAATGGGACAGAATAATAATCATAAATCAAACTTTCACTTTTTAATACTTGGTTGCAAATCCTTTGCAGTCAATGACAGCCTGAAGTGTGGAACGCATAGACATCAGCAGACCCTGGGTGTCATCCCTGGTGATGCTCTGCCAGGCCTTTACTGCAACTGTCTTCAGTTCCTGCTTGTTCTTGGGGCATTTTCCCTTCAGTTTTGTTTTCAGCAAGTGAAATGCTCAATCGGATTCAGGTCAGGTGATGGACTCGGCCATTGCAGAACATTCCACTTCTTTGGTTGCTTTTGCAGTCTGCTTTGGGTCATTGTCCATCTGCACTGTGAAGCGTCCAATGAGTTGTGAAGCATTTGGCTGAATATGAGCCGATAATATTCCCGAAACACTTCACAATTCATCCGGCTGCTTTTGTCAGCAGTGACATCATCAATAAATACAAGAGAAGCAGTTCCATTGGCAGCCATACATGCCCACGCCATGACACTACCACCACCATGATCACTGATGAGGTGGTATGCTGAGGACCATGAGCAGTTCCTTCTCCATACTCTTCTCTTCCCATCACTCTGGTACAAGTTGATGTCGGTCTCATCTGTCCATAGGATGTTGTTCCAGAACTGTGAAGGCTTTTTTACATGTCGTTTGGCAACCTCTAATCTGGCCTTCCTGTTTTTGAGGCTCACCAATGGTTTCCATCTTGTGGTGAATCCTCTGTATTCACTCTGGTGAAGTCTTCTCTTGATTGTTGACTTTGACACACATACACCTACCTCCTGGAGAGTGTTCTTGATCTGGCCAACTGTTGTGAAGGGTGTTTTCTTCACCAGGGAAAGAATTCTTCACTCATCCACCACAGTTGTTTTCCGTGGTCTTCCGGGTCTTTTGGTGTTGCTGAGCTCACCGGTGCGTTCCTTCTTTTTAAGAATGTTCCAAACAGTTGTTTTGGCCACGCCTAATGTTTTTGCTATCTCTCTGAGGGGTTTGTTTTGTTTTTTCAGCCTAATGATGGCTTCACTGATAGTGACAGCTCTTTGGATCTCATCTTGAGAGGTGACAGCAACAGATTCCAAATGCAAATAGCACACTTGAAATGAACTCTGGACCTTTTATCTGCTCATTGTAATTGGGATAATGAGGGAATAACACACACCTGGCCATGGAACAGCTGAGAAGCCAATTGTCCCATTACTTTTGGTCCCTTAACAAGTGTGAGGCACATATGCAAACTGTTGTCATTCCTACACCGTTAACCTGATTTGGATGTAAATACCCTCAAATTAAAGCTGACAGTTTGCAGTTAAAGAACATCTTGTTCATTTCAAATCCATTGTGGTGGTGTATAGAGCCAAAAATGTTAGAATTGTGTCCATGTCCCAATATTTATGGACCTGACTGTATATATGCGTGATTTTGAGCAGCCCAGCTGCCCTGTAGCAGTATATAGGGCGGAGGACAAGCGGTATTCTCTTTTAAAGTGATTGTAAAGCTCAGACATGAAATATGAACAAAGCACATCCCTCTATAGTGTGTACTAGTCTCAGTCCAGAGCACTAAGTGTCATTATTGATAGTCATTCATAGATTGTAAGCTCCAAGGAGCAGGGCCCTCGATCCCCTCATGTTTTGCATTGTATTGTTGTTGTTCTGTCACATGTTCTGTCCCCCTTTGTAATGTACAGCGCTGAGCGAACCATTGGCGCTTTATAAATACTGTATCATAATAATAATTATTATTGTCTGTTGCCTCCTTCCTCGGCTATCAGCATGAGTCAGTTCTGACAAGTTCTCCTGACACCAAAGAAAAAATGGTGACGGGAGAGGGTGCTCCAGCACACAGCCTGTGATTGACAGCCTCAGCTCTGTTCCTGTGTGCTGTGTGGAGGGGGCGGGGGTCCCTTCCCTCCAATCAGCTCTCGGAGCTCTCCTCACTTAGTGTAACTTTTGCTTTCCGCCCCCTTATTTCAATACCTCAGACAAACTTTATAAATTCCACACTTTAAACTGATATAGGGGAGAGAGGCTGCAGATAAACTAGTGCAACTAATTAAGGAGGATTTGTGCCGTCTCTGGGTATCACCTGAGGGCGGTCTCCTCACTGGGGATATGGAGGGTCTACAACCACTTTAAGGTAAAAAAAAAACCCTTCTCCCTGAACTGCTTTAAGTAATTTTCATGCAAAATGGCCATTTTAGCGATTTGTGTGAAAAAAAATGTAAAAAGTTCTAGCAGCATAAGGGTTAAAAACAAACAAACAAATAATGACCCTCCCCCTTCTGGGTTTGCTGTGTTGACATCGTGGCACATTGTATCATTTTTTGTTATACAATGTATCCGAGCGAAGATGCAAATATTTCTTGCAGGTCAGAAAAGAAACGATTTCCGGTGGGGGGGGGGGGGGGGTCCGTGTCTCCGAGGTCCGTGTCTCCGAGGTCCGTGTCTCCGAGGTCCGTGTCTCCGGCGGTGAAGACACCTCAGTCTTACGAACAGCATCCTTTGACCCAGGTCCTCTGAGCCCGGACTATAATGGATCCGCCCCCAGCCTGTGATTGGACAGTGATAGGAGAGGCAGCACAGTGATGGGCTCATTACATTACACGGCCCTCACCGATAATCACTGTAATGTGTCTAATATGCGGATTTCCTCTGGCAGTGAGCACCACCTAGTGGTCCTGAAATACTGCAATTAGGGAAATGCCGCATTATGACCACTAGGTGGAGCTGATGCCCATAGGAAATACACGTGTTAGTGCAGCAAAAGTGCGGTAAATGCCTATGCAGGGGCGGACTGACCATTTGGAAACTCAGGCACTGCCCGAGGGCCCGGGGTCAGTAGGGGACCCCATGCGATGCCCCTGGTACCTTTTTCATAGGCTTTTTTGAGTTTGGGCAAGGACACAGGGGCCCCATGATCCCCTATTGCCCGGGGGCCCCCATGAGTTGTCAGTCCGCCCCTGTGCCTATGTGTTTCTGGGGCAGATCAGACACTTGCACGGCCCTCACCAATAATCAGTGTAATGTGTTTAATATGTGGATTTCCCCTGGCAGTGAGCACCACCTAGTGGCCACAATGTAGCATTTTCCTGAAACACAGCAATTAGGAAAATGCTGCATTATGACCACTAGGTGGAGCTGATGCTCATAGGAAATGCAGGTGTTCGTGCAGCAAAAGTGCGGTAAATGCCTATGCAGGGGCGGACTGACCATTTGGAAACTCAGGCACTGCCCGAGGGCCCGGGGTCAGTAGGGGACCCCATGCGATGCCCCTGGTACCTTTTTCATAGGCTTTTTTGAGTTTGGGCAAGGACACAGGGGCCCCATGATCCCCTATTGCCCGGGGGCCCCATGAGTTGTCAGTACGCCCCTGTACCTATGTGTTTTTGTGGCAGATCAGACACTTGCACGGCCCTCACCAATAATCAGTGTAATGTGTTTAATATGTGGATTTCCCCTGGCAGTGAGCACCACCTAGTGGTCACAATGTATTATTTTCCTGAAACACCGCAATTAGGAAAATGCTGCATTATGACCACTAGGTGGAGCTGATGCTCATAGGAAATACACGTGTTAGCGCTGCAAAAGTGCAGTAAATGCCTATGTGTGTTTTTGCGGCGGATAGGACACTTGCACGGCCCTCACCAATAATCACTGTAATGTGTTTAATATGTGGATTTCCTCTGGCAGTGAGCACCACCTAGTGGTCACAATGTAGCGTTTTCCTGAAATCCCGCTATTAGGAAAATGCAGCATTATGACCACTAGGTGGAGCTGATGCTCATAGGAAATTAAACACATTATGGCGGCTATTCTTGAGGGCTGCAGCAAGTTTTCTATAACTAGACCCCATAATGTGCGGGTCACGTTACCGCAACGCAGTGGGGGAAAAAAAATGTGTTTCACCTTCTAATCCTGTCCTGAAAGGTGGGATAATGGGGTCTGACACGGTCGTTTCCAATCCCTCTTCATCCCGTGTGGTTATTGTATCCGCACAATGCGCTGCAGGATTTTCGCCGCTTTCACGGTCGCCGTTGACTCATAATTGCTTTGAGGCTTCATAAAGGAAATGTGAGCTTTCGGGATGCTATTAGTAAATCTCATCTAGTGGCGGATATTAGGCGTCATTTGTCCCGTGGTAATGGCTCCTCTTCTCCCGGCGCGGTCCTGCCTGGCAGAGGTGACTTCATTATGGTAATGTAGCGCTGCTAGAGCCCATTCGCGTCGCTGCGCTGCCTTCAGAAGACGCACGTGATGATGGCGGCTCACAATCTTGCAGAATCCACTCGCCTGGTAATTGAAGTCTGAAGGCTTGCCCTCAAGTCTCAGCGCTGGAGATCTGCGGCACGTGTTAGCGCTGCCAGTGACACCTTTGTAAGGCTAGGCTCAGACCTTACAAATTGGGCGCTTTCTTGGCATGCAGGGAAACGCACTGCCCTTAGCGGACGCCTGGCAGCGCCGACGCACACAGTTTGTGTTGGCGCGGTGCGTTTTTGGAAAAGAGTCAGGGGCTTCTTCCATGTGTTTGGGCAGCCCATTGAAAACGCAAGGATAGTGCATGCGCTCGGTCGCATCTGCAGGACTGTGAAAAACATTTCCCGCACTCTGAACAAGGGTACGGCTGCTCCCTCTTGTATTATCACTGGTATATATAAAAATAGGACTTACGTGAAAAACATTTCCCGCACTCTGAACAAGGGTACAGCTGCTCCCTCTTGTATTATCACTGGTGTATATAAAAATAGGACTTACATGAAAAACATTTCCCGCACTCTGAACAAGGGTATGGCTGCTCCCTCTTGTATTATCACTGGTGTATATACAGTTGTGACCAAAATTATTCAACCCCCACTGAAATTGAGTGTTTTGGCCAGTTTGACATTGCTTTTGATCATTCAGTCATCTTGCTTACATTTACATTAAAGAGGCACTTGTAGGTCAGACAAATATAACATAACAGTTATAATGAAATAACCACAAATGTCTTTTCTGTGCTCACAGCATTATCAGTTTTATTCAACCCCCAAGTGACATTCAATCTTAGTACTTAGTACAGCATCCTTTTACAGTTATAACAGCTTTTAAACGTGAAGCATAGCTTGACACAAGTGTCTTGCAGCGATCTACGGGTATCTTCGCCCATTCTTCATGGGCAAAGGCCTCCAGTTCAGTCACATTCTTAGGCTTGCGCACTGCAACTGCTTTCTTTAAGTCCCACCAGAGGTTCTCAATCGGATTTAAGTCTGGTGACTGCGATGGCCACTCCAAAATGTTCCAGCCTTTCCTCTGCAACCATGCTCTAGTGGACTTGGAGGTATGCTTGGGATCATTGTCCTGTTGAAAGGTCCAACGTCTCCCAAGCCTCAGGTGTGTGACGGACTGCATCACGTTTCCATCCAATATCTCCTGGTACTGAAGAGAATTCATGGTACCTTGCACACGCTGAAGCTTCCCTGTACCTGCAGAAGCAAAACAGCCCCAAAGCATGATTGACCCTCCACCATGCTTCACAGTAGGCAAGGTGTTCTTTTCATCAAAGGCCTTGTTCTTCCTCCTCCAAACATAGCGTTGATCCATGGGCCCAAACAGTTCTAATTTTGTTTCATCAGTCCACAGAACACTATCCCACAACTTTTGTGGTTTGTCCACATGGCTTTTGGCATACTCTTCTTATTCTTTGGAGACAGCAAGGGGGTACGCCTGGGAGTTCTGGCACGGAGGCCTTCATTACGCAGTGTGCGTCTTATTGTCTGGGCTGAAACTTCTGTACCCACATCTGACAAATCTTTTCTCAGTTCCTCAGCAGTCACACGGGGACTTCTCTCCACTCTACGCTTCAGGTAGCGCACAGCAGTCGAAGTCAGCATCTTCTTTCTGCCACGACCAGGTAGCGTTTCAACAGTGCCCTTTGCCTTGAATTTGCGAATGATGCTTCCTAAGGTGTCTCTTGGTATGTTTAACATCTTTGCAATCTTCTTATAGCCATTGCCCTTCCTGTGAAGAGAAATCACCTCTTCTCTTGTCTTCCTGGACCATTCTCTTGCCTTCACCATGTTTGTAACCACACCAGTAAATGTCTAGAAGGAGCTGAGTATCACAGTCATTTTAAAGCTGCCTAATTGGTGCTTATTATGCTTGATTGCTGCTCGGTGACATCCACAGGTGTTTTCAATACCTGATGGAAAGCACCTGTATGAACCTCTGTTCTTCAGAGTGGTAGTCTTTAAGGGGTTGAATAATTGTGGCAATGAAGAAACCACATAAGAACCATTTACTACTGTATTACATAAACAATTGATGTCATTTTAGTTGCATTTGGGTTGTTACAACGTCCTTGTTGGATTTGATTCTGAATACAATTCCAAATGTACACTATAGTCCCTAAACCCCTTTACAGCATTGGGGGTTGAATAATTTTGGTCACAACTGTAAAAATAGGACTTATATGAAAAACATTTCCCGCACTCTGAACAAGGGTATGGCTGCTCCCTCTTGTATTATCACTGATATATATAAAAATAGGACTTACGTGAAAAACATTTCCCGCACTCTGAACAAGGGTATGGCTGCTCCCTCTTGTATTATCACTGGTGTATATAAAAATAGGACTTACATGAAAAACATTTCCCGCACTCAAAACAGGAATACTTATCCCCCATGTGAGATCTCTGGTTTCTATAGAGATTGAACTTCTCTGAGAGACTTTCCCGCACTTTAGGACATCTCTTCCTTTACTCCAAGTGAGGGGTGAGGCGGCTCCAGGTACTCTCTTCTGGGGAACCTTGCACTCGACGTTCCCCTCACACAATGAGTGGATTGCAGGGGGGGTTCACCCAGCCCATTTCCTCGTGTCTCCAGCTGCCACGGTCCGGTGTGCAGGAGGAAGAGAGCCGGAGTCTCCCTTGCTCCAAGAAACGCTGGCCGGCTCCTCTGCCTCCCAGAGCTCCCTTGTGGCAGATCACCTGATCGCCCGACGTCCACTGAGCTCCGAGGAACACACAGCGCGGGGCCGAGAGCACAGGAAGACCCGCCACGATGGCCGCCACTCCCGGAGGTCCTCGGTCCACGCACCCCGCCACGTAAGCCCCCCCTCTCCCCGGCTAGTCTCTCCAGGGCTTCCCGCACATCTCTCCTCTTCTCGGCAGGACACTGGAGGTGCTTGGGAGCCGGGCACCTGCAGGACTGATCCAAGTCTAAGATGCCTCCCCCCAAACGCAGTCCTTAAAATCCCACGGAGGCTTTTGCAAGTTCACATCCTTCAAAAACTGTTCTCAATCTTTTTAAATCTGCAGCTTTCATTTAAATAATCTCTGACAATCCTGCCACCAAAGTCCTCATTCAGGCACTTCCTGTAATGGGGCGACAACTGCCTCCAAATTGTGCTCTGGTGTAGTCATCCTGTCACATGCACTTCTAATGGAGACTACAGGTGGCTGCACCAACTCACATTGTATAGGCTTGATCCACTGTTGTCACACTCCCCCTTCACATCACAACTACCCCTATATATCTCACCCCTCCCTCTTTATATCAGTGTCCTCAGCCCCTCCCCACCCTTTACGTAACAACCCCCCTCCCCTTTCACTTCACAGCCCTCCTTGCTGTGTCAGTGGGAGAAATAGTGCCCCATCATTGGTGTCAGTGGGAGGAATAGTGCCCCATCATTGGTATCAGTGGGAGGAATAGTGCCCCATCATTGGTGTCAGTGGGAGGAATAGTGTCCCATCATTGGTATCAGTGGGAGGAATAGTGCCCCATCATTGGTGTCAGTGGGAGGAATAGTGTCCCATCATTGGTGTCAGTGGGAGGAATAGTGCCCCATCATTGGTGTCAGTGGGAAGAATAGTGCCCCATCATTGGTGTCAGTGGGAGGAATAGTGCCCCATCATTGGTGTCAGTGGGAGGAATAGTGTCCCATCATTGGTGTCAGTGGGAGGAATAGTGCCCCATCATTGCTGTCAGTGGAGGAATAGTGTCCCATCATTGGTGTCAGTGGGAGGAATAGTGCCCCATCGTTCGTATCAGTGGGAGGAATAGTGCCCCATTATTGGTGTCAGTGGGAGGAATAGTGCTCCATAATTGGTGTCAGTGGGAGGAATAGTGCCCCATTATTGGTGTCAGTTGGAGGAATAGTGCCCCATCATTGGTGTCAGTGGGAGGAATAGTGCTCCATCATTGGTGTCAGTGGGAGGAATAGTGCCCCATCATTGGTGTCAGTGGGAGGAATAGTGCCCCATCATTGGTGTCAGTGGGAGGAATAGTGCTCCATCATTGGTGTCAGTGGGAGGAACAGTGCTCCATCATTGGTATCAGTGGGGGGAATAGTGCCCCATCATTGGTGTCAGTGGGAGGAATAGTGCCCCATCATTGGTGTCAGTGGGAGGAATAGTGCCCCATCATTGGTGTCAGTGGGAAGAATAGTGGTCCATCATTGGTGTCAGTGGGATGAATAGTGTCCCATCATTGGTATCAGTGGGAGGAATAGTGCCCCATCATTGGTGTCAGTGGGAGGAATTGTGCCCCATCATTGGTGTCAGTGGGAGGAATAGTGCCCTATTATTGGTGTCAGTGGGAGGAATAGTGCTCCATCATTGGTGTCAGTGGAAAGAATAGTGCCCCATCATTGGTGTCAGTGGGAGGAATAGTGCCCCATCATTGGTATCAGTGGGAGGAATAGCGCCCCATCATTGGTGTCAGTGGGAGGAATAGCGCCCCATCATTGGTATCAGTGGGAGGAATAGTGTCCCATCATTGGTGTCAGTGGGAGGAATAGTGCCCCATCATTGGTGTCAGTGGGAGGAATAGTTACCCATCATTGGTGTCAGTGGGAGGAATAGTTACCCATCATTGGTGTCAGTGGGAGGAATAGTGCCCCATCATTGGTGTCAGTGGGAGGAATAGTGCCCCATCATTGGTGTCAGTGGGAGGAATAGTGCCCTATTATTGGTGTCAGTGGGAGGAATAGTGCTCCATCATTGGTGTCAGTGGGAGGAATAGTGCCCCATCATTGGTGTCAGTGGGAGGAATAGTGCCCCATCATTGGTGTCAGTGGGGGGAATAGTGCCCCATCATTGGTGTCAGTGGGAGGAATAGTGCCCCATCATTGGTATCAGTGGGAGGAATAGCGCCCCATCATTGGTGTCAGTGGGAGGAATAGCGCCCCATCATTGGTATCAGTGGGAGGAATAGTGTCCCATCATTGGTGTCAGTGGGAGGAATAGTGCCCCATCGTTCGTATCAGTGGGAGGAATAGTGCCCCATTATTGGTGTCAGTGGGAGGAATAGTGCTCCATAATTGGTGTCAGTGGGAGGAATAGTGCCCCATTATTGGTGTCAGTTGGAGGAATAGTGCTCCATCATTGGTGTCAGTGGGAGGAATAGTGCCCCATCATTGGTGTCAGTGGGAGGAATAGTGCCCCATCATTGGTGTCAGTGGGAGGAATAGTGCTCCATCATTGGTGTCAGTGGGAGGAACAGTGCTCCATCATTGGTATCAGTGGGGGGAATAGTGCCCCATCATTGGTGTCAGTGGGAGGAATAGTGCCCCATCATTGGTGTCAGTGGGAGGAATAGTGCCCCATCATTGGTGTCAGTGGGAAGAATAGTGGTCCATCATTGGTGTCAGTGGGATGAATAGTGTCCCATCATTGGTATCAGTGGGAGGAATAGTGCCCCATCATTGGTGTCAGTGGGAGGAATTGTGCCCCATCATTGGTGTCAGTGGGAGGAATAGTGCCCTATTATTGGTGTCAGTGGGAGGAATAGTGCTCCATCATTGGTGTCAGTGGAAAGAATAGTGCCCCATCATTGGTGTCAGTGGGAGGAATAGTGCCCCATCATTGGTATCAGTGGGAGGAATAGCGCCCCATCATTGGTGTCAGTGGGAGGAATAGCGCCCCATCATTGGTATCAGTGGGAGGAATAGCGTCCCATCATTGGTGTCAGTGGGAGGAATAGTGCCCCATCATTGGTGTCAGTGGGAGGAATAGTTACCCATCATTGGTGTCAGTGGGAGGAATAGTTACCCATCATTGGTGTCAGTGGGAGGAATAGTGCCCCATCATTGGTGTCAGTGGGAGGAATAGTGCCCTATTATTGGTGTCAGTGGGAGGAATAGTGCTCCATCATTGGTGTCAGTGGAAAGAATAGTGCCCCATCATTGGTGTCAGTGGGAGGAATAGTGCCCCATCATTGGTGTCAGTGGGAGGAATAGTGCCCCATCATTGGTGTCAGTGGGGGGAATAGTGCCCCATCATTGGTGTCAGTGGGAGGAATAGTGCCCCATCATTGGTATCAGTGGGAGGAATAGCGCCCCATGATTGGTGTCAGTGGGAGGAATAGCGCCCCATCATTGGTATCAGTGGGAGGAATAGTGTCCCATCATTGGTGTCAGTGGGAGGAATAGTGCCCCATCATTGGTGTCAGTGGGAGGAATAGTTACCCATCATTGGTGTCAGTGGGAGGAATAGTTACCCATCATTGGTGTCAGTGGGAGGAATAGTGCCCCATCATTGGTGTCAGTGGGAGGAATAGTGCCCCATCATTGGTGTCAGTGGGAGGAATAGTTACCCATCATTGGTGTCAGTGGGAGGAATAGTGCCCCATCATTGGTGTCAGTGGGAGGAATAGTGCCCCATCATTGGTGTCAGTGGGAGGAATAGTTACCCATCATTGGTGTCAGTGGGAGGAATAGTTACCTATCATTGGTGTCAGTGGGAGGAATAAGTGGCAGCAAGTGTAAAACTACAGCTGATTGGACAGCTGCGAGGGGGTCATTCGGGGCTTCTGGAGACTCTTTGCTGTCCAGCAGTCCACCCTTGTTGCACCAGATAGGTCTTTAAAAAAAAAGGCTGAAAAATATTATTGCAACTGCTGTAAAGTAATGTACCTTAAATACCCACCCCCCCCCCCCCCCCCCAAAAAAAATATAGATTTTTTTTTTCCAAGTAAATTTCACAAATTTATTACCCGCATACTCTGAGTAGGTGGAATACATGAATACATGAATGTGCGCCTCGTATCATCTCAGTGCGCATATCTCACGACGCCCCGCCTTATCAAGATGTTACATTTTCACTTCTTTTCTCACCGTTTATATTTTTTGTGTGCAGAACCTGAGAACAGGAAATGATAACATTTCATCTCGATTTATTACCCGGCTGATCTACATCTTCCCTGAGAGATAAACCTGAAATATTACAATTAAAGAGAAAGTGTTTTCTTTTTTTTGGTGAATATTTTAGGAAATGTTGCTGCAGCCGAGCAAAGTGGCTTTAAAGACTTTCGAAGTCGCTGTGATCATTTCTGAGCTCTCTAGAGCGGGGGCTTTCCTTAGCATTGGAACTCCCCTCTGATGACTATAAACATCGATCCGACAGGAGATAGATACAAAGTAACATTGTTTATAAACATGAATCAGACGGGAGATAGAGATACAAAGTAACATTGTTTATAAACATCGATCAGAGGGGAGATAGAGAGATACAAAGTAACATTGTTTATAAACATCGATCAGACAGGAGATGGAGAGATACAAAGTAACATTGTTTATAAAGATCGATCAGACGGGAGATGGAGAGATACAAAGTAACATTGTTTATAAACATCGATCAGACGGGAGATGGAGAGATACAAAGTAACATTGTTTATAGACATCGATCAGACGGGAGATAGAGAGATACAAAGTAACATTGTTTATAAACATCGATCAGACGGGAGATGGAGAGATACAAAGTAACATTGTTTATAAACATCGATCAGACGGGAGATAGAGAGATACAAAGTAACATTGTTTATAAACATCGATCAGACGGGAGATAGAGAGATACAAAGTAACATTGTTTATAAACATTGATCAGACGGGAGATGGAGAGATACAAAGTAACATTGTTTATAAACATCGATCAGATGGGAGATAGAGAGATACAAAGTAACATTGTTTATAAACATCGATCAGACGGGAGATAGAGAGATACAAAGTAACATTGTTTATAAACATCGATCAGACGGGAGATAGAGAGATACAAAGTAACATTGTTTATAAATATCGCTCAGACGGGAGATGGAGACAAAGTAACATTGTTTATAAACATCAATCAGACGGGAGATGGAGAGATACAAAGTAACATTGTTTATAAACATCGATCAGAGGGGAGATAGAGAGATACAAAGTAACATTGTTTATAAACATCGATCAGACGGGAGATAGAGAGATACAAAGTAACATTGTTTATAAACATCGATCAGACGGGAGATAGAGAGATACAAAGTAACATTGTTTATAAACATCGATCAGACGGGAGATGGAGAAATACAAAGTAACATTGTTTATAAACATCGATCAGACGGGAGATAGAGAGATACAAAGTAACATTGTTTATAAACATCGATCAGACGGGAGATGGAGAGATACAAAGTAACATTGTTTATAAACATCGATCAGACGGGAGATAGATACAAAGTAACATTGTTTATAAACATGAATCAGACAGGAGATAGAGAGATACAAAGTAACATTGTTTATAAACATCGATCAGACGGGAGATAGAGAGATACAAAGTAACATTGTTTATAAACATCGATCAGACGGGAGATAGAGAGATACAAAGTAACATTGTTTATAAACATCAATCAGACGGGAGATAGAGAGATACAAAGTAACATTGTTTATGAACATCGATTGGACGGGAGATAGAGAGATACAAAGTAACATTGTTTATAAACATCGATCAGACGGGAGATGGAGAAATACAAAGTAACATTGTTTATAAACATCGATCAGACGGGAGATAGAGAGATACAAAGTAACATTGTTTATATACATCGATCAGAGGGGAGATAGAGAGATACAAAGTAACATTGTTTATAAACATCGATCAGACAGGAGATGGAGAGATACAAAGTAACATTGTTTATAAACATGAATCAGACAGGAGATGGAGAGATACAAAGTAACATTGTTTATAAACATCGATCAGAGGGGAGATAGAGAGATACAAAGTAACATTGTTTATAAACATCGATCAGACAGGAGATGGAGAGATACAAAGTAACATTGTTTATAAACATGAATCAGACAGGAGATAGATACAAAGTAACATTGTTTATAAACATCAATCAGACGGGAGATAGAGAGATACAAAGTAACATTGTTTATAAACATCGATCGGACGGGAGATAGAGAGATACAAAGTAACATTGTTTATAACCATCGATCGGACGGGAGATGGAAAGATACAAAGTAACATTGTTTATAAACATCGATCGGACGGGAGATAGAGAGATACAAAGTAACATTGTTTATAAACATCGATCGGACGGGAGATAGAAAGATACAAAGTAACATTGTTTATGAACATCGATCAGACGGGAGATAGAGACATACAAAGTAACATTGTTTATGAACATCGATCAGACGGGAGATAGAGAGATACAAAGTAACATTGTTTATAAACATCGATCAGACGGGAGATAGATACAAAGTAACATTGTTTATAAACATGAATCAGACAGGAGATAGATACAAAGTAACATTGTTTATAAACATCAATCAGACGGGAGATAGAGAGATACAAAGTAACATTGTTTATAAACATCGATCAGACAGGAGATAGAGAGATACAAAGTAACATTGTTTATAAACATCGATCAGACGGGAGATAGAGAGATACAAAGTAACATTGTTTATAAACATCGATCAGACGGGAGATAGAGAGATACAAAGTAACATTGTTTATAAACATGAATCAGACAGGAGATAGAGAGATACAAAGTAACATTGTTTATAAACATCGATCAGACGGGAGATAGAGAGATACAAAGTAACATTGTTTATAAACATCGATCAGACGGGAGATGGAGAGATACAAAGTAACATTGTTTATAAACATCGATCAGACGGGAGATAGAGAGATACAAAGTAACATTGTTTATAACCATCGATCGGACGGGAGATGGAAAGATACAAAGTAACATTGTTTATAAACATCGATCGGACGGGAGATAGAGAGATACAAAGTAACATTGTTTATAAACATCGATTGGACGGGAGATAGAAAGATACAAAGTAACATTGTTTATGAACATCGATCAGACGGGAGATAGAGAGATACAAAGTAACATTGTTTATAAACATCGATCAGACGGGAGATAGAGAGATACAAAGTAACATTGTTTATAAACATCGATCGGACGGGAGATAGAAAGATACAAAGTAACATTGTTTATGAACATCGATCAGACGGGAGATAGATACAAAGTAACATTGTTTATAAACATGAATCAGACAGGAGATAGATACAAAGTAACATTGTTTATAAACATCAATCAGACGGGAGATAGAGAGATACAAAGTAACATTGTTTATAAACATCGATCAGACAGGAGATGGAGAGATACAAAGTAACATTGTTTATGAACATCGATCGGACGGGAGATGGAGAGATACAAAGTAACATTGTTTATAAACATCGATCAGACGGGAGATAGAGAGATACAAAGTAACATTGTTTATAAACATCGATCAGACGGGAGATAGAGAGATACAAAGTAACATTGTTTATAAACATGAATCAGACAGGAGATAGAGAGATACAAAGTAACATTGTTTATAAACATCGATCAGACGGGAGATAGATACAAAGTAACATTGTTTATAAACATGAATCAGACAGGAGATAGATACAAAGTAACATTGTTTATAAACATGAATCAGACGGGAGATAGAGAGATACAAAGTAACATTGTTTATAAACATCGATCAGACGGGAGATAGAGAGATACAAAGTAACATTGTTTATAAACATCGATCAGACAGGAGATGGAGAGATACAAAGTAACATTGTTTATGAACATCGATCGGACGGGAGATGGAGAGATACAAAGTAACATTGTTTATAAACATCGATCAGACGGGAGATAGAGAGATACAAAGTAACATTGTTTATAAACATCGATCAGACGGGAGATAGAGAGATACAAAGTAACATTGTTTATAAACATCGATCAGAGGGGAGATAGAGAGATACAAAGTAACATTGTTTATAAACATCGATCAGACAGGAGATGGAGAGATACAAAGTAACATTGTTTATAAACATGAATCAGACAGGAGATAGATACAAAGTAACATTGTTTATAAACATCAATCAGACGGGAGATAGAGAGATACAAAGTAACATTGTTTATAAACATCGATCAGACGGGAGATAGAGAGATACAAAGTAACATTGTTTATAACCATCGATCGGACGGGAGATGGAAAGATACAAAGTAACATTGTTTATAAACATCGATCGGACGGGAGATAGAGAGATACAAAGTAACATTGTTTATAAACATCGATTGGACGGGAGATAGAAAGATACAAAGTAACATTGTTTATGAACATCGATCAGACGGGAGATAGAGAGATACAAAGTAACATTGTTTATAAACATCAATCAGACGGGAGATAGAGAGATACAAAGTAACATTGTTTATGAACATCGATCGGACGGGAGATAGAGAGATACAAAGTAACATTGTTTATAAACATCGATCAGACGGGAGATGGAGAAATACAAAGTAACATTGTTTATAAACATCGATCAGACGGGAGATAGAGAGATACAAAGTAACATTGTTTATAAACATCGATCAGACAGGAGATGGAGAGATACAAAGTAACATTGTTTATAAACATGAATCAGACAGGAGATGGAGAGATACAAAGTAACATTGTTTATAAACATGAATCAGACAGGAGATAGATACAAAGTAACATTGTTTATAAACATCAATCAGACGGGAGATAGAGAGATACAAAGTAACATTGTTTATAAACATCGATCAGACGGGAGATAGAGAGATACAAAGTAACATTGTTTATAACCATCGATCGGACGGGAGATGGAAAGATACAAAGTAACATTGTTTATAAACATCGATCGGACGGGAGATAGAGAGATACAAAGTAACATTGTTTATGAACATCGATCAGACGGGAGATAGAGACATACAAAGTAACATTGTTTATGAACATCGATCAGACGGGAGATAGAGAGATACAAAGTAACATTGTTTATAAACATCGATCAGACGGGAGATAGATACAAAGTAACATTGTTTATAAACATGAATCAGACAGGAGATAGATACAAAGTAACATTGTTTATAAACATCAATCAGACGGGAGATAGAGAGATACAAAGTAACATTGTTTATAAACATCGATCAGACAGGAGATGGAGAGATACAAAGTAACATTGTTTATGAACATCGATCGGACGGGAGATGGAGAGATACAAAGTAACATTGTTTATAAACATCGATCAGACGGGAGATAGATACAAAGTAACATTGTTTATAAACATGAATCAGACAGGAGATAGAGAGATACAAAGTAACATTGTTTATAAACATGAATCAGACGGGAGATAGAGAGATACAAAGTAACATTGTTTATAAACATCGATCAGACGGGAGATAGAGAGATACAAAGTAACATTGTTTATAAACATCGATCAGACGGGAGATAGATACAAAGTAACATTGTTTATGAACATCGATCGGACGGGAGATGGAGAGATACAAAGTAACATTGTTTATAAACATCGATCAGACGGGAGATAGATACAAAGTAACATTGTTTATAAACATCAATCAGACGGGAGATAGAGAGATACAAAGTAACATTGTTTATAAACATGAATCAGACGGGAGATAGAGAGATACAAAGTAACATTGTTTATAAACATCGATCAGACGGGAGATAGAGAGATACAAAGTAACATTGTTTATAAACATCGATCAGACAGGAGATGGAGAGATACAAAGTAACATTGTTTATGAACATCGATCGGACGGGAGATGGAGAGATACAAAGTAACATTGTTTATAAACATCGATCAGACGGGAGATAGAGAGATACAAAGTGTGAACACTGGACGCTGCGCGGTGCAGTTAATCGGTTAATTAGCCATTAATTAGAATAATCTTTGGGCTCTGGCAGGACGGGGAGGGGGGGGCGCCCGGCAGCCATGGACAGCTGTGGCGGCATTGTGCGTTCCCTAATCCGTGACTTGACTTGAAGACAAACAATGGGAAATGTGGAATGTGCATCACAGTCCTCATCTCTCCCCATCCGGATCTACATGTGAGGCTTCATCGTTGACTGCCGGCTTCACCAAAGGCAGGAACTTCCTCCGCGGTACAAAAGTAACGATCGCAGGACTTGCCGGAGGGCAAAGCATTGACATATGGTGCTGCAGCTATGGAGGAACCTACAGACATCTGGCTAACGAGCAGCGGAGGGTCTTATGTATCAGCGGGGGGTCTCTTCTCTACCACCACCAGTTAGTTTTAGGTCTGTTGGTGGCTGAGGAACTAACACCAGTTCTTCACATGTCAGCACATCAAGTCCAATGTCATACCCATGTCCTGCTTCACGTGTCCTGCCATCTCCTGCATACAATCACCATGCAGTGGTGTATTTAGATTGTGTGCTGCCATAGGCAACACAAACATTTTGTGCCCCCCCCCCCCCAATGAGAGAGCGAGAGAGTCAATAAGTGTGTGTATGTATATATGATTCTGTCTATTTCCCTCTCTCTCCCCTTTTCCCGTCTCTTCTCTCTCCCCCCCTCTCTCTCCCCCCCCTCTCCCCCCTCTCTCGTCTCTCCCGCTCTCTCTCTTCCCTCTCTCTTCCCCCCTCTCTTTCTCTCCCCCCCCTCCCCCCCCTCTTCTCTCCCCCCTCTCTCTCCCTCTCTCTCTCCCCCTCTCTCTCTCCCCCTCTCTCTCTCCCCTCTCTCTTCCCCCTCTCTCTCCCGTCCCTCTCTCTCCCCTCTCTTCTCTCTCTCTCTCGTCCCCCTCTCTCTCCCCTCTTCTCTCTCCCCTCTTCTCTCTCTCTCGTCCCTCTCTCTCTCTCTCCCCCTTCTCCCCCCCTCTTCTCTCTCTCTTCCCCCTCTATCTCTCCCCCCCTCTCTCTTCCTCTCTGTCTCTTCCCCCTCTCTTTCTTTCCTCTCCCCCTCTCACTCTCTTCCCTCTCACTTCCCCCCTCTCTCCTCCCCCTTTCTCTCGCTCTTCCCCCTCTATCTCTCCTCCCCCCCCCTCTCTCCCCTCTCTCTCCCCCCCTCTCTCTCGTCCATCTCTCTTCCCCTTCTCTTCTCTCTCACTTCTCCTCTCTCCCCCTCTTCTCTCTCACTTCCCCTCTCCCCCCTCTCTCTCTTCCCCCCCCCTCTCTCTTCCCCCTCTCTCCCTTCCCTCTCTTCCTTCTCTCTCTCTCCCCCTCCGTCTCTCTCTCTCTTCTCTCTCTCTCCCCCTCCGTCTCTCTCTCTCTTCTCTCTTCCCCCCCTCCATCTCTCTCTCTCTTCTCTCTCTCTCCCCCTCCGTCTCTCTCTCTCCCTCTCTCTTTCTCTCTCTCCTCTGTTTCTTCCCTCTCTCTCCCCCCCTCTATGTACACCACTGCTCAAAAGGTCCCTTCTTCCGGGGGGGGGGGGGGGCGGTGTGGCCCCCTAAAAATTGCCCCCCTAGACAAACGCCTTGCTTGCCTCACGGTAGATACCCAAGTGGTGCATTTAGATTTTGTGCTGCCCTAGGCAACACAAAATTCGTCTTCCCCCATGGACACCGACCAGCACCCCCTCCCCTTCTCCCTCCCGCGGAGAGAGCCTGACATTGACCAACAACACCCCTGTCCCCCCACCGGTGATAGAGGGAAAGACATTCATCTTCACAGCTCCGGACATCCCTGAGAACAAGAGTCAGGCTCTGCGTACACCATCAAGCAGCTTCACTCAGATCCAACCTGATTTCCATGATGAGCGTATCCCTTCTTTCATCCCTTCTTCTGAGAGGAGGTGCTGCCCCCCTAAAAAATGCCGCCCTAGGCAAGCGCCTTGTTTGCCTTGTGGTAAATACACCCCTGAGATACCCCCCTCATGCCATGAACTATGTGTAGTGCCCGGTCACACCGGGTGCGACTTGCCATGCGAGTTTCAAATTGCCGTGCCCTATTGTGCGTAATTACAGCCGTCATGTCGGTGCGATTCAGACTTGGTCGGAGCCGCATCGATTTCTAAAGCAGTGCATGCTGGACTTCAGGTGCGACTTGCATAGATATCTGTGTTTTGCATTCCACAAATGTCTTGCAAGTCGCACCTCAAAGCAGAATGACATCCGATTTCATAGTGGGATCGGTGTGACCGGGACTTCATCCTCATGCTGCCGGTGTAGCGGCAAGATGAGTCCCCCCATGAAGATGTGTGTCCCTGACGCTGTAACAAACTAGCTCATCAGAGCTGGAAGCGGAGTTCTTCTTTTTCTTGTTCTTTTCTGTTATTTGAGGTATTCCTCGCTCATTCCTCACATCCCCCCTTTCCAGTCCTGAGAGGCCAACGTTATCCCCTGACAGATGGTGTAGGTCAACCGGGGTAAGACATCCCTGGTGGTGCCAGTGGTCTGTCACCTTTCTCACCTACGTCTGATAAGGCAGCATTTCTCAGAGGGCTGGGAAGCATTGACCCAAAACGGCGTAAGCCCACACATTATCAAACTGACCAGAGTAATTGCACATTCCTCAGGTCAACCGTATGTTTCATGTCATGTATTATGAAGCTGTAGTTAATTCAGAGTTTCCCACTGACCACTCCCAAAACGTGTAGTCAGAGCCCCCCCCTTTGAGAGGGACTTTTAAGAAGAGACAAGTGAGTTAGAGCTACACACACAGAGATCTCCCAGCAACATCGTAACAAAAGGAGATCAAGAAATCACCCTGCTCTACAACTTGGATCTGCAAACCCAGGCATATGGGCAAGTAACTTAACCCTGTAATCTTCTTCCTAATTATCTCTTTGCTGTGTCTTTATATACATATATATATATATTTTTGTGACATCTCTTTGTAAATATTGTATCGCACCTGTTTGACCCTTTTAGTAATAAATCTTTCTTTCTGAAACTGTTTCTAAGCGCTTATTTGCAATTCACGAATCCCTGCCTTTGAAGAGACGCTACTGTTTGTTATATCTCTGTATAACAGGTCCGCGGGCCGTGCTATATAGATCAATATTTCAATCATTATAATGTATATTTGATAACGGGAGTTTCCCCGTCTCCGACAAAAGTGGTGGTGGCAGTAGAGGGTTAGTTGTGTAATTAACCCGACCCAGTAACAAGCGCATTTAGGCTGCAGGCACCGATTGTAGTCCATTAGCTGGGCAATCGCTGTGCTGGGTGCAGCTGAGTGTGGTCTTGTTACGCGCGTCACACCGCGGTTTTAGATCGGCCGGTCCTTCAGTCACGAGTTTGGTGAGAAGGTCTGGGGTCTGACGCCGTGGGCGTGACGTATTACTGTTAGTCGCGGTCGTGCGATTGTTGCATGTTGGTGGCATGTCACATCTGCGCATGTCACAGTTTTCGGCAGCAGTAGACGATCGCCAATCACAGTCCATAGCACAGAACTGCTACAGTTAGGAAATTAATTAGTATTATTAATTATTATAATTATTCTAATTATGAATTAATTAGTTAAGAAAAGTAAGACTTTGGCATGAAGGGGTTAATTCACGAAGGTTGGATGCAGCAGTTTAGTCATCGATTGATTGTGACTGAAACTGTGACATGCGCAGATGCGTCAGGGACACACAGCTTCATGGGGGAACTCATCTTGCCGCTACACCGGTATTAGGAAATAGATAGGAAGGGAGATTACATTCACTTGTTTTGAAAGCTTTTTTTTTTTTTTTACATTTCTTCAGCGTCTTCCTGGTTTCTGGCCTAGGCCAAAATGATGTCATTCATCCCAGGAGTCTTCATGGGAGGAGGGGCTTTCTCAGCACGCCCTCCTGCCTGCATGCCTGAGCTCAGGGCAGATGGATTCCAGGAAGAAAATGCTACATGAATCATTTGCCCTTACTCATAATGGCTGTGGCTAGAAATGCTAGGGGAGGGTTCAAAGTGATTTCTCAACAAAATAAAGCATGGAGACATGGATGGATGGATGGATGGAGACATGGATGGATGGATGGATGGAATCATGGATGGAAACATGGATGGATAGAGACATGGATGGATGGAGATATGGATGGATTGAGATATGGATGGATGGATGGATGGATGAAAACATGGATGGATAGAGACACGGATGTATGGACGGATGGAGACATGGATGGATAGATGGAGACATGGATGGATGGGGTCATGGATGGACTGATGGAAACATGGATGGATAGAGACATGGATCTATGGACGGATGGAGACATGGATGGATGGAGACATGGATGGATGGAGATATGGATGGATGGATGGAAACATGGATGGATGGAGACATGGATGGATGGAAACATGGATGGATGGAGACATGGATGGATGGAGACATGGATGGATGGAGACATGGATGGATGGATGGAGACATGGATAGATGTATGGATGGAGACATGGAAAGATGGATGGAGACATGGATGGATGGGTGGAGACATGGATGGATGGATGGATGGGTGGAGACACGGATGCATGGAAACATGGTTGGATGGATGGAGACACGGATGGATGGAAACATGGATGGATGGATGGAGACATGGATAGATGGATGGAGACATGTATGGATGGAAACATGGAAAATGCTACATGAATCATTTGCCCTTACCCAAGATGGCTGTGTCTTAAAATGCTAGAGGGGTATTCAGAGGGTCTCAACAAGACATGGATGGATGGATGGATGGATGGATGGAGACACGGATGGATGGAGACATTGGAGGAATGGATGGAGACATGGATGGATAAATGGATGGAGACATGGATGGATGGAGACACGGATGGATGGGTGGATGGAAACATGGATGGATGGAGACATGGATGCATGGAGACACGGATGGATGGGGGAGTTTGCTTTGAATTGAAATGAATGAAATGACGTTTTCGGTTTGTGGTGCTCAGATGCCGTGTATTTCCCCTTTAATATCGATTGCTTGGAGTCGCCCCCATACAGGGAGATGTAGCCCTCAGGGAGAAGGTTGGATGACCTCTGCCGGTGTGGCGATGAAGGCGGGGATGGGGTGGCCGGGGACACGTGTCGCCTTGACATGTAGTACCCGTGTGGAGATCGGCGGCCGCTCTCTGGGGATCATAAAGGAAAAGAAACAGAAGAGGAACGATCCCATCAGTGGAGTTTCTGATGTCCGGAGATCTCTGCCCCAGAGGATTCTGGGTATCTCCCAGCCTCCCGTTCCTCCATGTCTCTGCTGTCATTGTTAGCTGTAAGGCTTCGGATGTTTTTGTTTCCGGCCGGCTGTGTGATGAAGAAGCAATCCTAGGAGCTAATTAGCCGCCGGATCACCTTCACAGGCGGCGGAAATGGGACCGTAGAAATGATCGAGGACCGGAACATCCCTGATCATCTCTATGGTCCAAGAGCACCTGTCACCGCCCATGCTCTAATAAGGGATATTGTTCATCGCTTGTGATAGCAATAAAGTTAATATAAAAATAGTTAAAGAGGCAGTGTAGAAATAAAATTAGAAATATATATTATTGCGCCCCCCCCCCCGTGCTCACCCCAATAATTGCCACTTGATATTAACCCCTTCCCAGCCAGTGCCATTAGTACAGTGTACAGTATTATCACTGATCACTGCTGATGTCAGTGTCAGTTATTCAGTGAGCGTTCGTCCCAGCCAGTGTTTGTTAGCGCCAGATTGCCCTCCACACTATCACAGCCCCACTATAAGTCGCTGATCACTGCCACTACTAGTATACTGTCTGTATGGATCAGTATTTTGATCATGATCAGAACTATACTAGTGTGCCCAATAGTATAGTGCCCCCAACAGTTTAGTGCCCCCAATAGTATAGTGCCCCCAACAGTTTAGTGCCCCCAACAGTTTAGTGCCCCCAACAGTTTAGTGCCCCCAATAGTATAGCGCCCCCAACAGTTTAGTGCCCCCAATAGTATAGTGCCCCCAACAGTTTAGTGCCCCCAATAGTATAGCGCCCCCAACAGTTTAGTGCCCCCAATAGTATAGTGCCCCCAACAGTTTAGTGCCCCCAATAGTATAGTGCCCCCAATAATATAGTGTCCCCAACAGTATAGTGCCCCAACAGTATAGTGCCCCCAATAGTATAGTGCCCCCAACAGTATAGTGCCCCCAATAGTATAGTGCCCCAACAGTATAGTGCCCCCAATAGTATAGTGCCCCCAATAGTATAGTGCCCCAACAGTATAGTGCCCCCAATAGTATAGTGCCCCCAATAGTATAGTGCCCCAACAGTATAGTGCCCCCAACAGTATAGTGCCCCAACAGTATAGTGCCCCCAATAGTATAGTGCCCCCAATAGTATAGTACCCCCAACAGTATAGTGTCCCCAATAGTATATTGTCCCCAAAAACGCAGTTTGATTTTTACCAAAGACATGTAGCAGAATACATTTTGACCTACATTTATAAAAAAAATTGACTTTAGTAGATACTCTATTGCCAAAAGTATTGGCCCCGCCCTCCAAATCTTTGGATTCAGTTGTTCCAATCCCCTCCATATCATGTGATTCAGGTGTTCCAATCCCCTCCATGGACACAGGTGTATACAATCCAGCCCCTAGGCATGCAGACGGCTTCTACAAACATTGGTGAAAGAATGGGTCGCTCTCAGGAGCTCAGTGACTCCAAGCGTGGTCCCGTGATAGGTGGCCACCTGGGCAATAAGTCCATCCGTGACATTTCCTGGCTACTAAATATTCCACGCTCAACTGTTAGTGGGATTATAACAAAGTGGAAGCAACTGGGAACAACAGCCACTCAGCCACCAAGTGGTAGGCCACGTCACATGACAGGGCGGGGTCAGCGCATGCTGAAGCGCACAGTGCGCAGAAGTCACCAACTGTCTGCAGAGTCAATAGCTAAAGACCTCCAAACTTGGTGTGGCCTTCAGATGAGCCCAACAACAGCGCGTAGAGAGCTTCATGGAATGGGTTTCCATGGCCGAGCAGCTGCATCCAAGCCTTCCATCACCAAGTGCATTGCAAAGCGTCAGATGCAGTGGTGTGAAGTACGCCGCCACTGGACTCTAGAGCAGAGGAGGCATGTTCTCTGGAGGGACCAAACACACTTCTTTGTCTGGCAATCCAATGGACGTGTCTGGGTTTGGCAGTTGCCAGGAGAACGGTACTTGCCTGACTACATTGTGCCAAGTGTAAAGTTTGGTGCAGGGGGGATTATGGTGGGGGGGTGTTTTTCAGGGGTTGGGCTTGGCCCCCTAGTTCCAGTGAAGAGAACTCTTAAGGCAACATTTTGGACAATTTCATGCTCCCAGCTGTGAGGGAAGAGTTTGGGGATGGCCCCTTCCTGTTCCAACATGACTGCCCCCCAGTGCACAAAGCAAGGTCCATAAAGACATGGAGGAGCCAGTTTGGGGTGGAGGAACTTGACTGTCCTGCACAGAGTCCTGACCTCAACCCCATAGAACACCTTTGGGATGAATTAGAGCGGAGACTGCGAGCCAGGCCTCCTCCCCCGACATCAGTGCCTGACCTGACCAATGTGCTTCTGGAAGAATGGTCCAACCTTCCCATAGACACCCTCCTAAACCTTGTGGACGGCCTTCCCAGAAGAGTTGAAGCTGTTATAGCTGCAAAGGGCGGGGCCAACTCAATATTGAACCCTACGGACTAAGACTGGGAGGGGCCATTAAAAGTCATGTGTGTGCAAAGGGCGGGGCCAACTCAATATTGAACCCTACGGACTAAGACTGGGGGGCCATTAAAGGTCATGTGCGTGGAAAGGGCGGGGCCAACTCAATATTGAACCCTACGGACTAAGACTGGGGGGCCATTAAAGGTCATGTGCGGGGGAAAGGGCGGGGCCAACTCAATATTGAACCCTACAGACTAAGACTGGGGGGCCATTAAAGGTCATGTGCGGGGGAAAGGGCGGGGCCAACTCAATATTGAACCCTACGGACTAAGACTTGGAGGCCATTAAAGGTCATGTGCGGGGGAAAGGGCGGGGCCAACTCAATATTGAACCCTACGGACTAAGACTGGGGGGCCATTAAAGGTCATGTGCGTGGAAAGGGCGGGGCCAACTCAATATTGAACCCTACGGACTAAGACTGGGGGGCCATTAAAGGTCATGTGCGTGGAAAGGCCGGCGGACCAATACTGGGGGCAATCCAGTGTGTGTTTTATAGCAGATAGTAGAAGATACGTGTTTTTTTTTGCCCCCCAAGTTTTCAGTCTGTTTTCGTTTATATAATAAAAGTATAAAATCCAGCGGTCATCAGAGAAATCTCTAAAAGATTATATAAATTTCATTTGCACGACTGAGCAGTTTCCAATTAAAGCAGCGCAGTGCTGTATAGCAAAAAAAAAAAAAGATCCCTGATTCATGAAGGGGGGTAAAACCTTCCGGAAGTCAAGTGGTTAAATCCAGACGCGTTTGGCCTCGTTACATCGGCCCATTGCTGACGCTTCCTACATTTCGGAGGAATACGTTGGCGTCCATCTGATGGGCTGAGATGCGACGGTCCCGGCAAGTAACTGTCACTTCCATGAGACGTCTCCACAATTAATGACGGTTTAAGTAAAAAGGAGTAAATGACGGCGAGCGTTCATCAGGAGTCACTTCCTGCAGGTTGATGGCGGAATTGACGGCTCAATAACAATATATTTCCAGTGTTCTCTGGGAACAAAGCGCTAATGCAACCCCCCCTCCCCCCCCCTTCCTCCTCCCCTCCCCCGCCACCTTTTTATCTCCATCATTTTATGTCAGAAGCAACAAGAACATTCTGTGATTCATGGATTCTCTCCGCAGTCACACAACCAATTCACACTATAGAAACGCAGTCCAGATGCGTTCCGGATGCGTTTCCGCATGCGCGTTTTTTGACGCGTTCCGGTGCGTTTTGTATGCATTCCAGTTCATATTTCCCCCTCTCTTTTTCTTCAATGTAAATAGGATCATGTGCGTTTTTGGTGCGTCTTGGTGCGTTCCGGTGCATTTTGACGTGTTTTACCGCGTCCCCCTGCAGTTCTGTGCAGGAAAAATGCCGCCTGTTCTATTTTTTTTTTTTCTGCAACCGGAACTGCAAGCGCTGATGTGAACTGTGACGCTGACAACCAGATCACCGACTTTCTGTGTGTTTTGGATGCAGAAAAAAAGCAACTGAAACGCATGTGCCCTTACACCCCGGTCACATCGGGTGCGACTTGGCATGCGATTTGTATGCCATGTGACTTGCAAATTTTGTGCCAAGTCGCACCCTACTGTTCGCAATTAGAGCAGTCAACTCGACTAGGTCAGAACCGGGACGATTTCTAAAGTAGCACATGTACTACTTTTGGTGTGATTTGCATTGACATCTGTGTCAGATGTCTTGCAAATCGCACCTGAAATCAGCACATCACCTGACTTTGAAATTCTGTGCGTTTTTGATGCATTTTTGACGCCTTCCAGTTCATATTGTAAAGTGCTGAGCAAACTGTTGGCTACATATAAATCCTGTATAATAATTATATTTCCCCCTCTCTATTTCTTCAATGTAAATAGGATCATGTGCGTTTTTGGTGCGTCTTGGTGCGTTCCGGTGTATTTTGACGCGTTTTACCACATTCCACTGCAGTTCTGTGCAGGAAAAATGCCGCCTGTTCTATTTTTTTTTTTCTGCAACCGGAACTGCAAGCGCTGATGTGAACTGTGACGTTGACAACCAGATCACCGACTTTCTGTGCGTTTTGGATGCAGAAAAAGCAACTGAAACGAATGGAGAAACGGCCCTTAGGCCGGCCATACAGGAGTCGATAATCGACCCATTTTTCGTCCGAGAATCGAATAAAAGAATAATCGGCTGATTTTCGCTCTGTTAGTGGGGCCAATGGCACCGGCCGATTTTCCTGGCTCCTCCCTTTTTCGGTGATCGGGCATGTTGGAAAATTCGTGAAAAATGACCGATTTTCGACTCAATGATGGTCAAATCGTACGATCGTTTTCCTGAAAAGAATCTGCGCCATGAGCCATGACCTGGAAGGTCGCCTTTTATATGGGGGGAACTTTATGACTCGGTCGGACGATTTTCGAAATCAATGATGGCGCCATCGGATTACCGAGCGAACGACGTTTCTGATTTTTGGACGAAAAGTCGTTCGGAATTCGATCCATGTATGGCCTGTATTGCACCCCAGTCACATCGGGTGCGACTTGGCATGTGATTTGCATGCCATGTGACTTGCAAATCATATGCCAAGCCACACCCTATTGTCCATAATTAGAGTAGTCATATCGGCGCGGTTCTGACTTGGTGGAAGCCGCGCCAATTTCTACAGTCCATGCGCTACTTTTGGTGCGATTTGCATAGACATCTCTGTCAGATGTCTAGCAAATCGCACCTGAAATCAGCGTGTCCCCCGACTCTGAAATCGTGGACGTTTTTGATGCGTTTTTGACGCGTTCCAGTTCATATTTCCCCTTCTCTTTTTCTTCCATTTAAATAGGGACGTGTGCAGTTTTGGTGCGTCTTGATGCTTTCTGGTGCATTTTGATGCATTTTTCTGCATTCCACTGCAGTTCTGTGCAGGAAAAATGCAGCCTGTTCTATTTTTTTTTTTCGGCAACCAGAACTGCAAGCGCTGATGTGAACTGTGACGTTGACAACCAGATCGCCGACTTTCTGTGCGTTTTGGATGCAGAAAAAAAGCAACTGAAACGCATGTGCGCTTACACCCCGGTCACACCGGTGCGACTTGGCATGCGACTTGTATGCCATGTGACTTGCAAATCGTATGCCAAGTTGCACCCTATTGTCTGCAATTAGAGCGGTCAAATCAATGCAGTTCAGACTTGGTTGGAGCCGCACCGATTTCTAAAGTAGTCCATGCGCAACTTCTGGTGCGATTTGCATAGACATCTGTGTCAGACGTCTTGCAAATCACACCTGAAATCGGCATCTCACCCGACTTTGAAATCGTGCGTATTTGATGAGTTCCAGTTCATATTTCCCCTCTCTTTTTCTTCCATTTAAATAGGGACATGTGCAGTTTTGGTGCGTCTTGATGCTTTCTGGTGCATTTTGATGCATTTTTCTGCATTCCACTGCAGTTCTGTGCAGGAAAAATGCAGCCTGTTCTATTTTTTTTTTCGGCAACCAGAACTGCAAGCGCTGATGTGAACTGTGACGTTGACAACCAGATCGCCGACTTTCTGTGCGTTTTGGATGCAGAAAAAAAGCAACTGAAACGCATGTGCCCTTACACCCCGGTCACACCGGTGCGACTTGGCATGCGACTTGTATGCCATGTGACTTGCAAATAGTATGCCAAGTCGCACCCTATTGTCTGCAATTAGAGCGGTCAAATCAATGCAGTTCAGACTTGGTTGGAGTCTCATTGATGTCTAAAGTAGTCCATGCGCAACTTCTGGTGCGATTTGCATAGACATCTCTGTCAGATGTCTTGCAAATCGCACCTGAAATCTGCTTATCACCCGACTCTGAAATCGTGCACGTTTTTGATGTGTTTTTGATGCGTTCCAGTTCATATTTCCCCTTCTCTTTTTCTTCAATTTAAATAGGATTATGTGCGTTCCGGTGCATTGTGATGCGTTTTACCGCGTTCCAGTACAGTTATATGCAGGAAAAATGCCGCCTGTTCTACTTTTTTTCTGCAACCGAAACGCACCGGAAGTGCAAGCACTGATGTGAACTATGACACTGACAACCATATCACCGACTTTCTGTGCATTTTGGATGTAGAAAAAAAAGCAACTGAAACGCATGGAGTGTGAACCGACCCTTACACCCTGGTCACATTGGGTGCGACTTGACATGCGATTTTGCATGCCCTGTGACCAGGGGCGGACTGACAACTCACGGGGCAATAGGGGATCATGGGGCCCCTGTGTCCTTGCCCAAACTCAAAAAAGCCTATGAAAAGGGTACCAGGGGCAACTCATGGGGCCCCCTACTGACCCCGGGCCCCGGACTCCGGGCCCTCGGGCAGTGCCCGAGTTTCCAAATGGTCAGTCCGCCCCTGCCTGTGACTTGCAAATCATATGTCAAGTTGCACCCTATTGTCCGCAATTAGAGCGGTCATATCGGCGCGGTTCTGACTTGGTGGAAGCCGCACCAATTTCTACGGTCCATGCGCTACTTTTGGTGCGATTTGCATAGACTTCTGTGTCAGATGTCTTGCAAATCGCACCTGAAATCAGCGTGTCCCCCAACTTTGAAATCGGGCACGTTTTTGTTGCGTTTTTGACGCATTCCAGTGCCTTTTTTATGCATTCCAGTTCATATTTGTCCCTCTCTTTTTCTTCAATTTAAATAGGGACATGTGCCCTTTTGGTGCGTTCCGGTGCATTTTGTTCCACTGCAGTTCTGTGCAGGAAAAATGCAGCCTGTTCTACTTTTTTTTCTGCAACCGGAACTGCAAGCGCTGATGTGAACTATGACACTGACAACCAGATCACCGACTTTCTGTGCGTTTTGGATGCAGAAACAAAGCAACTGAAACACATGGAGTGTGAACTGGTCCTTATGCCCCGGTCACATCGGGTGCGACTTGGCATGTCATTTGCATGCCCTGCGACTTGCAAATCGTATGTCAAGTCACACCATATTGTTCGCAATTAGAGCGGTCAAATCGGTGCGGTTCCTATATTTTTAAAATATATTCTTCAGATTTTTTTTAACGTATAAAAAAAGTAATTTTTACATATATTTGTAAATGCGTTCCTAAAATGTAGATTTGTATTTTTAAAGACATACAGTATATTTGAAATGAATTTTAAAAACTATTTTTCATACATTGTGTAATTAAAAAGCATTTCAACATACAGTATGTATATATATATATTATTATTATATTATTATTATACAGGATTTATATTATTATATTATTATTATTATTATACAGGATTTATATTATTATTATTATTATACAGGATTTATATTATTATATTATTATTATTATACAGGATTTATATTATTATTATACAGGATTTATATTATTATATTATTATTATACAGGATTTATATTATTATTATTATACAGGATTTATATTATTATTATTATTATACAGGATTTATATTATTATTATACAGGATTTATATTATTATTATTATTATTATTATTATACAGGATTTATATTATTATATATATTATTATTATTATACAGGATTTATATTATTATTATTATACAGGATTTATATTATTATATTATTATTTTTATACAGGATTTATATTATTATTATTATTATACAGGATTTATATTATTATATTATTATTATACAGGATTTATATTATTATTATACAGGATTTATTATATTATTATTATTATTATTATTATTATTATTATACAGGATTTATATTATTATATTATTATTATTATACAGGATTTATATTATTATATATATTATTATTATTATACAGGATTTATATTATTATATTATTATTATACAGGATTTATATTATTATTATACAGGATTTATATTATTATATTATTATTATTATACAGGATTTATATTATTATATATATTATTATTATTATACAGGATTTATATTATTATTATTATACAGGATTTATATTATTATTATACAGGATTTATATTATTATATTATTATTATTATACAGGATTTATATTATTATTATTATACAGGATTTATATTATTATTATACAGGATTTATATTATTATATTATTATTATTATACAGGATTTATATTATTATATATATTATTATTATTATACAGGATTTATATTATTATTATTATACAGGATTTATATTATTATTATACAGGATTTATATTATTATATTATTATTATTATACAGGATTTATATTATTATTATTATACAGGATTTATATTATTATTATTATTATACAGGATTTATATTATTATTATACAGGATTTATATTATTATTATTATTATTATACAGGATTTATATTATTATTATTATACAGGATTTATATTATTATTATTATACAGGATTTATATTATTATTATTATTATTATACAGGATTTATATTATTATTATTATTATTATTATACAGGATTTATATTAATATTATTTTACAGGGTTTATTTTATTATTATTATACAGGATTTATATTATTATTATTATTATACAGGATTTATTATTATTATTATTATTATTATTATTATACAGGATTTATATTAATATTATTATTATACAGGATTTATGGCGCCAACAGTTTGCTCAGCGCTTTACAATATAACGGGAGACAATACAGCAACAATACAGATCAATCTAAGAGGGATAGGAGGGCCTGATCTTGGGAGCTTACAATCTAAGAGGGATAGGAGGGCCCTGATCCTGGGAGCTTACAATCTAAGAGGGATAGGAGGGCCTGATCCTGGGAGCTTACAATCTAAGAGGGATAGGAGGGCTCTGATCCTGGGAGCTTACAATCTAAGAGGGATAGGAGGGCTCTGATCCTTTTATTTTTTTTTAAATATATTGAATATGGCAAAAATTGTGATATTTCAAATATATTTTCCTCCATGTGGGTATGTACAGCCGTCTGTCCCCCACACCCATTCAAAGTGCAGAATTTATACGGGATCTCTCATCTCGTGGGCGGAGAGCTGAAGTCACATTAGTGAGGGGAGCTCTGAGAGCTGATTGGAGGGAAGAGACCCTTGACCACACCACACAGGAACAGAACCGAGGCTGCAAATCTGCTGGAGGTCCCCTCCCCTGTCACCATTTATCTCTTGGGGTCAGGAAACCTTTTCATGCTGATAGTAGAGGACAGAAATGGCCCCCAGTGCTCTGGATTGAGACTATTACACACTATAGAGGGATGTGCTTTGTTCATTTTTCATGTCTGAGGTTTACAACCGCTTTAAGCCCCTCCCCCCGGTCACATCAAAGCCGTTTTTGAATTCGTGCGACTTGCAGTGAAGTTTACA
>NW_028320139.1:0-37500 GCF_062004578.1 Staurois parvus
TGTTGGGCTCATCTGAAGGCCACACCAAGTTTGGAGCATGAAATTGTCCAAAATGTCTCCTTAAGAGTTCCCTTCACTGGAACTAGGGGGCCAAGCCCAACCCCTGAAAAACAACCCCACACCATAATCCCCCCTCCACCAAACTTTACACTTGGCACAATGCAGTCAGGCAAGTACCGTTCTCCTGGCCACCGCCAAACCCAGACATGCCCATCGGATTGCCAGACAGAGAAGCGTGATTGGTAACTCCAGAGAACACGTCTCCCCTGCTCTAGAGTCCAGTGGTGGCGTGCTTTACACCACGGCATCCGACGCTTTGCATTGCACTTGGTGATGGAAGGCTTGGATGCAGCTGCTCGGCCATGGAAACCCATTCCATGAAGCTCTCTACGCACTGTTGTTGGGCTCATCTGAAGGCCACACCAAGTTTGGAGGTCTTTAGCTATTGACTCTGCAGACAGTTGGTGACTTCTGCGCACTGTGCGCTTCAGCATGCGCTGACCCCGCCCTGTCATGTGACGTGGCCTACCACTTGGTGGCTGAGTGGCTGTTGTTCCCAGTCGCTTCCACTTTGTTATAATCCCACTAACAGTTGAGCGTGGAATATTTAGTAGCCAGGAAATGTCACGGATGGACTTATTGCCCAGGTGGCCACCTATCACGGGACCACGCTTGGAGTCACTGAGCTCCTGAGAGCGACCCATTCTTTCACCAATGTGTGTAGAAGCCGTCTGCATGCATCTGCATCTGACACCGATGTCTATGCAAATCGCAACAAAAGTAGCACATGCACTACTTTAGAAATCGGTGCGGCTCCGACCAAGTCGGAACTGCATTGATATGACCGCTCTAACGGACAATAGGGTGCAACTTGGCATCTGATTTGCAAGTCGCAGGGCATGCCAAGTCGCACCCGAGTGTAAGGCAATGCGGCTGCTGTACATATTGGCCCCTGAGACAGCTCAGGAGGAGGTATGGAACACAAACCCTCCCAGTTAGCAGTCATCTTGGTGTCATAAAGGCATCTATACCTCCAGAACAGAAGCGAGTAACAACCTGCAGAAAAGATTTGCAAGTTGTATGGCACGCAAATCGCATGCCAAGTCGCACCCAGTGTGACCGGGGTCTCAGGGGCAGACTGACTCATGGGGCCCCCGGGCAATAGGAGATCATGGGGCCCCTATGTCCTCGCCCACACTCAAATCACACCCAAAAAAGCCTATGAAAGGTACCAGGGACATCTCATGGGGCCCCGTACTGACCCCGGGCCCTCTGGCAGTGCGCGAGTTCCCCAATTGTCAGTCCGCCCCCCCGGGGTCTTAAGACGTGCGATTTGCCGCGGCGCGATTTCTAAAGTAGTTCTCGCGTTACTTTTTTCTGCAGTTTTGTTGCGATTTCACATCCATGGAATATAATGGAAATCTATACCTCCAGAACAGAAGCGGGTGACAACGCGCAGAAAAGTTTTCTAAAATCCTCCGAGTGCCTCTATCTCTCGGAGAACAATTTTTTTTTTTAATTTTGTAAAAAAAAAAAAAAACTGGAATTCCAAATTGGCGTGGAGTCGCGGGGCAGCGCAGCCGCGTATGAATAATCCATGGAGGAGGAAGTGTAAATTCGATGAGCGGATAGTGTTGCGTGCTCCGCTATTGATTAAAACGACACATCCTTGTGGAAGGAGGACGGGGGGTGAGGGAAGGCATCTCTCAGGGGTGCGCCGGGGAAGTCAAACTGCAGCGCGGCAACATCCGAGCGCCTCCCGTAATGTCATTATATCCCCCATAATGCAATCTCCCCGCGATGAGATCCTCAGTGATATCGATACGGCTTAACCTTTCCCCCCCCCCCCCCGGCCTCCCGGGGGGGTCTGCGCCCTATTTGCATACGCTTGTCATGAGATTGCAGCGGGAAGCAAAGTCCCACATGACCCGCCGGATCAGGAAATCAATAATATTTATCAATATTACTTCCACAGCTTGTATGATGGTGTGACAACAAACACATGGAGGATGACAGGCGGGGGCATCCATCCACACTCCATCCATCCACACCTCGTCCATCCACACCCCGTCCATCCACACTCCATCCATCCACACTCCATCCACACCTCGTCCATCCACACCCCGTCCATCCACACTCCATCCATCCACACCCCGTCCATCCACACCCCGTCCATCCACACCCCGTCCATCCACACCCCGTCCATCCACACCTCGTCCATCCACACTCCGTCCATCCACACTCCGTCCATCCACACCTCGTCCATCCACACTCCGTCCATCCACACCCCGTCCATCCACACCCCGTCCATCCACACCTCGTCCATCCACACTCCGTCCATCCACACCCCGTCCATCCACACCTCGTCCATCCACACCCCGTCCATCCACACCCCGTCCATCCACACCCCGTCCATCCACACCTCGTCCATCCACACTCCGTCCATCCACACCCCGTCCATCCACACCTCGTCCATCCACACCCCGTCCATCCACACCCCGTCCATCCACACCCCGTCCATCCACACCTCGTCCATCCACACTCCGTCCATCCACACCCCGTCCATCCACACCTCGTCCATCCACACCCCGTCCATCCACACCTCGTCCATCCACACTCCGTCCATCCACACCCCGTCCATCCACACCTCGTCCATCCACACCCCGTCCATCCACACCCCGTCCATCCACACCTCGTCCATCCACACTCCGTCCATCCACACCCCGTCCATCCACACCCCGTCCATCCACACCTCGTCCATCCACACCCCGTCCATCCACACCTCGTCCATCCACACTCCGTCCATCCACACCCCGTCCATCCACACCTCGTCCATCCACACCCCGTCCATCCACACCCCGTCCATCCACACCTCGTCCATCCACACTCCGTCCATCCACACCCCGTCCATCCACACCCCGTCCATCCACACCCCGTCCATCCACACCTCGTCCATCCACACTCCGTCCATCCACACCCCGTCCATCCACACCTCGTCCATCCACACCCCGTCCATCCACACCCCGTCCATCCACACCTCGTCCATCCACACTCCGTCCATCCACACCCCGTCCATCCACACCTCGTCCATCCACACCCCGTCCATCCACACCCCGTCCATCCACACCTCGTCCATCCACACTCCGTCCATCCACACCCCGTCCATCCACACCCTGTCCATCCACACCCCGTCCATCCACACCCCGTCCATCCACACTCCGTCCATCCACACCCCGTCCATCCACACCCCGTCCATCCACACTCCGTCCATCCACACTCCGTCCATCCACACCCCGTCCATCCACACCTCGTCCATCCACACCCCGTCCATCCACACCCCGTCCATCCACACCTCGTCCATCCACACTCCGTCCATCCACACCCCGTCCATCCACACCTCGTCCATCCACACCCCGTCCATCCACACCCCGTCCATCCACACCTCGTCCATCCACACTCCGTCCATCCACACCCCGTCCATCCACACCCTGTCCATCCACACCCCGTCCATCCACACCCCGTCCATCCACACTCCGTCCATCCACACCCCGTCCATCCACACCCCGTCCATCCACACTCCGTCCATCCACACCCCGTCCATCCACACCCCGTCCATCCACACCCCGTCCATCCACACTCCATCCATCCACACTCCCTCCATCCACACCCCGTCCATCCACACCTCGTCCATCCACACTCCCTCCATCCCCACCCCCTCCATGTCCATCCACACCTCGTCCATCCACACCCCGTCCATCCACACCTCGTCCATCCACACCCCGTCCATCCACACCTCCTCCATCCACACCCCGTCCATCCACACCCCCTCCATCCACGCCCCGTCCATCCACACCCCGTCCATCCACATTCCATCCAAAATATTATATTTTGCCCCCCACCCTCATCTGCTTTTATTACATATCTTATCTTAGTCCTGGTGACATCATCACTGGGCCTCTGTGCTTCTCTATGCAATGTTGATGGGAGGGGCTGGACGGGTATTTAATTCTTCTCATACAGATCACGGGGCTCACTGTGACAACGCCTTCATCTGCTTTTCTCCAGAAGGTCGGCGCCATCTCTGTTCAGGCATCCTCCAGGCTCACCATCTATTTTATGGGATGCTGGCCCAGAGATGACACATGACATGATGTGTAAATCCTGGCGCCTGTGCAGTTCTCTGCTGTGTTCACAAATGTCTGACACAGAACAGCCCCTCACCTTGTGATTTGCTACATAGTCACAGCTTACAGTCTGATCACTGGGGGGAGGGGAGACTGAGGACATTCTTATTTGTGCTTGCAGCACGGTGATTACATCATCTTAGCCAAGGCAAAGTCACCAGGGGGAGAGACTGAGGAAATGCTTCTTCCTGTCTGCTGAAGACTGATTACATCATCTTAGCCTAGGCAAAGTCGCTGGGGAAGTGGAGACTGAGGGCATGCTGCTTTGTGCTTGCAGCACGCTGATGACATCATCTTAGCCAAGGCAAAGTCACGGGGGGGGGGGGGGGGACTGAGGAAATGCTTCTTCCTGTCTGCTGCAGAAGGATTACATCATCTCAGCCTAGGCAAAGTCACTGGGGAATAGGAGACTTAAGAAATGCTTCTTCTTGACTGCAGCAGACTGATGAAAGCAACGTCACTGGGGGAGGGGAGACTGAGGAAATGCTTCTTCCTGCTTGCAGCAGACTGGTGGCATCATCCCAGCCTAGGTAAAGTCACTGGGGAACAGGAGACAAAAGAAATGCTTATTTTTGCCTGCAGTAGACTGATTAAATCATCTCAGCCAAGGCAAAGTCACTAGGGAAGTGGAGATTTAGGAAATGCTTCTTTCTGCCTTCAGCGGACTGATGATATCATCTCATCCTAGGCAAAGTCGCTGAGTAAGATGAGACTGAGGAAATGCTTCTTCTTGGCTGCAGCAGACTGATGACTGAAACTCAGCCAAGGCAAAGTCACTGGGGAACAGGAAACGGAAAAAATGCTTCTTCTTGGCTTTCAGCAGACTGATGACATCATTTCAGCCTAGGCAAAGCTGCAGGGGAAGAGGAGACTGAGGAAATGCTTCTCCTTGGCTGCAGCAGACTGATGACAGCAACTCAGCCAAGGCAAAGTCACTGGGGAACAAGAAACTGAAGAAATGCTTCTTCTTGGCTGCAGCAGACTGATGACAGCAACCTGGCCAAGGCAAAGTCACTGAGGAAATGCTTCTTCTGCAGACTAATGACATCATCTCCACCTAGGCAAAGTTGCAGGGGAAGAGGAGACTGAGGAAATGCTTCTCCTTGGCTGCAGCAGACTGATGACAGCAACTCAGCCAAGGCAAAGTCACTGGGGAACAAGAAACTGAAGAAATGCTTCTTCTTGGCTGCAGCAGACTGATGACAGCAACACAGCCAAGGCAAAGTCACTGGAGAAGTGGAAACTGAGGAAATGCTTCTTCTTGGCTGCAGCAGACTGATGACAGCAACACAGCCTAGGCAAAGTCACTGATTGGAACTCATGGATGACAAGAATGATAGCAGGTGACATGTCTGGGATTTGCAGATGACAGGTCCACTTGAACCACTTACACATTCCCAATCAGGGGCGGACTGTCAACTCATGGGGCCCCCGGGCAATAGGGGATCATGGGGCCCCTGTGTCCTCGCCAACACTCAAACAAGCCTATGAAAAAGGTACCAGGGGCATCTCATGGGGCCCCCTACTGAACCCGGGCCCTCAGGCAGTGCCCGAGTGCTCGAATGGTCAGACCGCCCCTGTTCCCAATCAATAAAGAGTTCAACATTTAAATCCCACAACTCAAAGCAACCAATCGGAATCCCTCTTGCCCTCGTCTGATTGGCTGACGGCTGTGAACGTTGAACGCACGCACAGTTCAGATTTCTGATCTCTCTGATATCCCGATCGTTTTGATATTTTGCATCCATGTAAAAACTTGGCTCCTCTGCCCACCTCCTGCAGGGGAGATGAAGGGCCCCAGGGGGGCGGCTGCGGGAAGGGCCCCGGGATCTTTAAACAACTGAGCCATGTTTAATCTGTACTAATGGAAATGTCTGTGTATGATCATCATTGATCGGGGGGGCGGGGCCCACTCCTCATTCATGGCCGCGCTGTAATGGAAGATCGCCATAAAGCTGATTTATACTCGCTGCCTATTTCTCGTCATATCGATCCCCGGGAGGAAAAAAATCGTGTATTCATACTTTCCATGGAGGCGATATATCAATCCTGATCTCATGTCACCGGGAGTCTGTAAATATCGGCGCCGCGCAGGAACTCCTCGCTGCTTTCCTTAAAGTGTCACTCCGAGCAAAAAGTGAAGTCAGCCAGGCGGGTCTGGCACCGATTTTTATTTTTTAACCCCGCCCCCCCCAACACGATCTGATGTAATAAAATCAAATTGCGCTGACAGTGGGAGGGGTTTAAGGAGGAAAGGCGAATAAAACCTGAGCCTGCTCCGCCCATACTCGCCACACGCATATGGCGCTGTCATTGTACCAACACAGTATACCCGCTTGTTACATAGTTACATAGTTACATAGTTACATAGATACATAGTTACATAGTTACATAGATACATAGTTACATAGTTACATAGTTACATAGATACATAGTTACATAGTTACATAGATACATAGTTACATAGTTACATAGATACATAGTTACATAGTTACATAGTTACATAGATACATAGTTACATAGATACATAGTTACATAGTTACATAGTTACATAGTTTCATAGTTACATAGTTACATAGATACATAGTTACATAGTTTCATAGTTACATAGTTACATAGATACATAGTTACATAGTTACATAGTTACATAGTTACATAGATACATAGTTACATAGTTACATAGTTACATAGATACATAGTTACATAGATACATAGTTACATAGTTACATAGTTACATAGTTACATAGTTACATAGATACATAGTTACATAGTTACATAGTTACATAGTTACATAGATACATAGTTACATAGTTACATAGTTACATAGATACATAGTTACATAGTTACATAGTTACATAGTTACATAGATACATAGTTACATAGTTTCATAGTTACATAGTTACATAGATACATAGTTACATAGTTACATAGTTACATAGTTACATAGATACATAGTTACATAGTTACATAGTTACATAGATACATAGTTACATAGTTACATAGTTACATAGATACATAGTTACATAGTTACATAGTTACATAGTTACATAGATACATAGTTACATAGTTACATAGTTACTTAGATACATAGTTACATAGTTACATAGTTACTTAGATACATAGTTACATAGTTACATAGTTACATAGATACATAGTTACATAGTTACATAGTTACTTAGATACATAGTTACATAGTTACATAGTTACTTAGATACATAGTTACATAGTTACATAGTTACATAGATACATAGTTACATAGTTACATAGTTACATAGTTACATAGATACATAGTTACATAGTTACATAGTTACTTAGATACATAGTTACATAGTTACATAGTTACTTAGATACATAGTTACATAGTTACATAGTTACTTAGATACATAGTTACATAGTTACATAGTTACATAGTTACATAGATACATAGTTACATAGTTACATAGTTACATAGATACATAGTTACATAGTTACATAGTTACATAGATACATAGTTACATAGTTACATAGATACATAGTTACATAGTTACATAGTTACATAGATACATAGTTACATAGTTACTTAGATACATAGTTACATAGTTACATAGTTACATGGTTTCATAGTTTCATAGTTACATAGATGTCTGGCTGAAAAAAGACAAACATCCATCCAGAATTACTGTCACGGGGCGGCAGGGCTATACATACGTGACTTTGTATTTCCAGGTAGGGGGCGCACACGCCCGCTGTCCTGCTCGCTCCGCCATTGGATGCTACTGGTGTCAATCAGCAGGTCCCGGCTGGAGATTCCTCGCTGGCACCCAGCGATCGCCAAGGAACACTGACAGGAGAGAGGTCTGTATGTAAACACAAATCTCTCCCATCAGCAAGGACATGCTGCTGTGTACTTCTCTGCACAGCGACACAAAGCAGCATGTCTCCATAGTAAAACACACCCAGCACACAGGTAACCCTTTGATCACCCAGATGTTAACCCCTTCCTGCCCAGCGCCATTAGTATGGTGACAGCGCTTTATTAGCACGGATCACTGTATTGGTGTCACTGGTGATGTCAGTGACACCAAGTCAGTCCCCCCCCCCCCCCAGTGTCAGAATGCCCCCCGCAGTCACGCTATATGTCGCTGATCGCCACCATTACTAGTATATATAAAATTAAAAATCCCAATATATATACCGCCATTTGTAGACCAATTAATTTACAGGTATTGGGATTTTTTAGGGGGCAAAGACACGGAGCAGAATACATTCTGGGTGAAATTTATGACGAAATTTGATTTTTTAAACTGGGCATGTTTTATAGCAAAAAGTCAAAAATATATATTTTTTTTATTTATAGCGCACATTTAGTGCAAATTTAGGTCAGGCGAGTGTGGGGGCCATTCAGTGGTATCAATTCCTTCATCCTCCAGGAACTGCCTGCAAACTCTCCCCACATGAGGCCGGGCATTGTCTGCACCAGGAGGAACCCAGAACCCACTGCACCAGGAGGAACCCAGGACCCACTGCACCAGGAGGAACCCAGGACCCACTGCACCAGGAGGAACCCAGGACCCACTGCACCAGGAGGAACCCAGGATCCCCTGCACCAGGAGGTACCCAGGACCCACTGCACCAGGAGGAACCCAGGACCCACTGCACCAGGAGGAACCCAGGACCCACCGCACCAGGAGGAACCCAGGATCCCCTACACCAGGAGGAACCCAGGACCCCCTGCACCAGGAGGAACCCAGGACCCACTGCACCAGGAGGAACCCAGGATCCCCTACACCAGGAGGAACCCAGGACCCACTGCACCAGGAGGAACCCAGGACCCACTGCACCAGGAGGAACCCAGGATCCCCTACACCAGGAGGAACCCAGGACCCACTGCACCAGGAGGAACCCAGGACCCCCTGCACCAGGAGGAACCCAGGATCCCCTGCACCAGGAGGAACCCAGGACCCACTGCACCAGGAGGAACCCAGGACCCACTGCACCAGGAGGAACCCAGGACCCACTGCACCAGGAGGAACCCAGGACCCCCTGCACCAGGAGGAACCCAGGACCCACTGCACCAGGAGGAACCCAGGACCCACTGCACCAGGAGGAACCCAGGATCCCCTACACCAGGAGGAACCCAGGACCCACTGCACCAGGAGGAACCCAGGACCCACTGCACCAGGAGGAACCCAGGATCCCATACACCAGGAGGAACCCAGGACCCACTGCACCAGGAGGAACCCAGGATCCCCTACACCAGGAGGAACCCAGGACCCACTGCACCAGGAGGAACCCAGGACCCCCTGCACCAGGAGGAACCCAGGATCCCCTACACCAGGAGGAACCCAGGACCCCCTGCACCAGGAGGAACCCAGGACCCACCACGCCAGGAGGAACCCAGGACCCACTGCACCAGGAGGAACCCAGGATCCCCTGCACCAGGAGGAACCCAGGACCCACTGCACCAGGAGGAACCCAGGACCCACTGCACCAGGAGGAACCCAGGATCCCCTACACCAGGAGGAACCCAGGACCCACTGCACCAGGAGGAACCCAGGATCCCCTGCACCAGGAGGAACCCAGGACCCACTGCACCAGGAGGAACCCAGGATCCACTGCACCAGGAGGAACCCAGGATCCCCTACACCAGGAGGAACCCAGGACCCACTGCACCAGGAGGAACCCAGGACCCACTGCACCAGGAGGAACCCAGGACCCACTGCACCAGCAGGAACCCAGGACCCACTGCACCAGGAGGAACCCAGGATCCACTGCACCAGGAGGAACCCAGGACCCACTGCACCAGGAGGAACCCAGAACCCCCTGCACCAGGAGGAACCCTGGACCCACTGCACCAGGAGGAACCCTGGACCCACTGCACCAGGAGGAACCCAGGATCCACTGCACCAGGAGGAACCCAGGACCCACTGCACCAGGAGGAACCCAGGATCCCACTGCACCAGGGTAGGATCTGACAATGGGTCCAAGGATTTCATCCCCATGCTAATGTCAGTCAGGGTGCCATTGTCTGGCCTGTAGAGGTCTGTGTGTCCCTCCATGGAGATGCCCCCCCAGACCATCACTGACCCACCACCACAATGGTCATGCTGAACCATGTTACAGGCAGCAGAACGTTCTCCACGGCTTCTCCAGGCCCTTTCACGTCTGTCACATGTGCTCAGGGGGAACCTGCTCTCATCTGTGAAAAGCACAGGGTGCCAGTGGTGGACCTGCCAATTCTGAGGTTCAATGGCCAATGCCAATCCAGCTCTATGGTGCCGGTCAGTGAGCACAGGGCCCACTAGAGGACATCGGGCCCTCAGGCCACCCTCATGAAGTCTGTTTCTGATTGTTTGGTCAGAGACATTCACACCAGTGGCCTGCTGGAGGTCATTTTGTAGGGCTCTGGCAGGGATCATCCTGGTCCTCCTTGCACAAAGGAGCAGATACCGGTCCTGCTGATGGGTTAAGGACCTTCTACGGCCCTGTCCAGCTCTCCTAGAGGAACTGCCTGTCTCCTGGAATCTCCTCCATGCTCTTGTCTCCCAGAACCTCCTCCATGCTCTTGTCTCCTGGAATCTCCTCCATGCTCTTGTCTCCTGGAATCTCCTCCATGCTCTTGTCTCCTGGAATCTCCTCCATGCTCTTGTCTCCTGGAATCTCCTCCATGCTCTTGTCCCCTGGAACCTCCTCCATGCTCTTGTCTCCTGGAATCTCCTCCATGCTCTTGTGTCCTGGAATCTCCTCCATGCTCTTGAGACTGTGATGGGAGACACAGCAAACCTTCTGGCAATGGTACGTATCAGGGGCGAACTGAACATTTGGAAACTCGGGCACTGTAGGGGACCCCATGAGATGCCCCTGGTACCCTTTTCATAGGCTTTTTTGAGTTTGGGCAAGGACACAGGAGCCCCATGATCCCCTATTGCCCGGGGGCCCCATGAGTTGTCAGTCCACCCCTGGTACGTATTGATGTGCCATCCTGGAGGAGTTGAACTGGCTGTGCAAACTCTGTAGGGTCCAGGTATGGCCTCATGCTACCAGTAGTGACACCGACCCTAGCCAAACTAGTGACTAACAGTTCCTGTTTTGGGGGTTGTCTCATTGTTGCCCATCTAGTGCACCTATCGTTTATTTCATGAACACCAAAGCAGCTGAAACTGATGAACACCCTGCTCTGCGACTTACCTGACCAGATCCATATCCCGGGAGTTTCATGGACTTGATGCCAGACTCGGATTACAAAGTCTTCCTTTAATTCTTTTTGAGCCGTGTATAAAATATTCATATACAACATTCATCGCTATAAAAAAGAAAAGAACATTTTTATAAATTGTATTTTTTTCTGAATTCAAGCGGTATTTAACCCAAAACCAAAACTGTCCTATATTGCAGCTCACCGATCATTAGATGTGGCGGCTGCATTCGTTTTCTTTTTTTTATTAGGTTTTTTTTCCCCTGGTGATCTGGCCAGTAACACACCTCCTGTATTGGAGCGCCCCCGCTCTGGATGATGGAGCACAAGGGGGTATCTTTGGACAGCAACATTGTCAGTCTGGGGGAGGGGAGTGTTAGAAGTATTATCAGATTTAGATACACTAACAAATTGAAGCCGAACTCCCGCTTTATAATCATTTGCAGCAACACAGTTTTGTTCCATTTTGGGATAAAGGTTTTACATGAATAAATAAAAAGCTGACCATCATAAGCACCCCTGCCAGTGGTAAATGGTTTGTCTCATCTCTGTAACTGATGCATGTGCAGGAAAGGTTGTGCTTTTGAAAAACAACAGACTCACTGGCCGGATCACCAGGTGAAAATAGAAGAGAGAAAACGAATGCAGCCGCCATATCTAAGAATTGGTAAGCTTCCTCCCCCTGAAATGTCCCCCATGTTGTCATGTTACAATGTATTCCCCCTCCCCCCTGAAATGTCCCCCATGTTGTCATGTTACAATGTATTCCCCCTCCCCCTGAAATGTCCCCCATGTTGTCATGTTACAATGTATCCCCCCTCCCCCCTGAAATGTCCCCCATGTTGTCATGTTACAATGTATTCCCCTCCCCCCTGAAATGTCCCCCATGTTGTCATGTTACAATGTATCCCCCCTCCCCCTGAAATGTCCCCCATGTTGTCATGTTACAATGTATTCCCCCTCCCCCTGAAATGTCCCCCATGTTGTCATGTTACAATGTATTCCCCTCCCCCCTGAAATGTCCCCCATGTTGTCATGTTACAATGTATCCCCCCTCCCCCCTGAAATGTCCCCCATGTTGTCATGTTACAATGTATCCCCCTCCCCCCTGAAATGTCCCCCATGTTGTCATGTTACAATGTATTCCCCTCCCCCCTGAAATGTCCCCCATGTTGTCATGTTACAATGTATCCCCTCCCCCTGAAATATCCCCCATGTTGTCATGTTACAATGTATTCCCCCTCCCCCCTGAAATGTCCCCCATGTTGTCATGTTACAATGTATTCCCCTCCCCCTGAAATGTCCCCCATGTTGTCATGTTACAATGTATTCCCCTCCCCCTGAAATGTCCCCCATGTTGTCATGTTACAATGTATCCCCCCCCCGGAAATGTCCCCCATGTTGTCATGTTACAATGTATCCCCCTCCCCCCGGAAATGTCCCCCATGTTGTCATGTTACAATGTATCCCCCCCCCGGAGATGTCCCCCATGTTGTCATGTTACAATGTATTCCTCTCCCCCCGGAAATGCCCCCCATGTTGTCATGTTACAATGTATTCCTCTCCCCCCGGAAATGCCCCCCATGTTGTCATGTTACAATGTATTCCTCTCCCCCCGGAAATCTCCCCCATGTTGTCATGTTACAATGTATTCCTCTCCCCCCGGAAATGCCCCCCATGTTGTCATGTTACAATGTATTCCTCTCCCCCCGGAGATGTCCCCCATGTTGTCATGTTACAATGTATCCCCCCCATGTTGTCATGTTACAATGTATCTATCTGGATTGGATGTGATGGACCGACACAACGTGGCACATAATTGTGAAGTGGAAGGAAAATGAGAAATGATTTCCAACATTTGTGACCAATAAATCTGTGCAAAGTGTGGCGGCATTTGTATTCGGCCCCCCCGGAGTCCATACTTTGTAGGACTCCCTTTGGCTGCCATTCCAGCTGCAAGTCTTTTTGGGGATGTCTCTTTGCACATCTAGAGAGGGACATTTCTGCCCGTTCTTCTTAGCAGAAATAAATACATTGTAATATGACAACATGAGGGGGGGGGGGGGATACATTGTAACATGGGGACATTTCAAGGGGAAGAAGACTTCTTCAAGGCCAATCCCAATAAATACATTGCCGGTTTTGGTTGTAACATGACAACACGGGGGGGGGGGGGGATACATTGTAATATGACAACATGGGGGACATTTCAAGGGGTGTGAAGACTTTTTCCAGGCACTGTAATACAGCTTTAATAATGGAACAGAAGGTGACCTTTAGCAGGAGGCCGGTGCGGTCTCCTTGTGTAGCACAAACGCCGTCTGGCAGAGCACAGCTGGGTGGGTGACCCCCTGAGGAAGATGAACATAAAGAGGTCTCTGACCCCAGTGATGATACCAGCACTGATGAGGTCGAAGGTCACCTCCGGCCATTATCTGACACCCTATTAAAGTGACCCCGAGGGAGCGCGGGACGCGGAATTAAGTCCCAATGAACATATTCGAATCATCTTTCACATCTCTCATCCGGTGAGGAGTCCCAGCGCAGGAACCGTATTTATCAGCATCACCTGAATCGCTTGACCTTCCGTGTTCCGCCGCGGGCGAGGTTACAGGCCAAACGCATTAAGTAATCAGAGCGAGGAGCGCGAGGGGAACGCCGGCCATCATTTATTCCCATCTGACAAGAAGGAAAAACATTCTCCCCGGCCGCTCCTCCGTCTACACATCACCCCAAATGTATCCGTTTAGGAAAGGATCCGTCCAATCAGAAGGGGCAGACACCGGATCCATCGTCTCACCGGGAAAAAAAAATGTAACAATTTCATGGCGGTCTCTTTCGTTGCACACACTCAGCTTTAGTCCCAGGTAACACCGATCTGACTTCGAAATTGTGCGACTTCCAGCGAAGTCGCACGATTTTAAAGTCGGACGTCATTCTGAATTGAGGTGCGACTTTCAAGGCATCTGCAGCTTACAAGACACAGATGTCTATGCAGGACGGACATGATGTAGTGCACTGCCTTAGGGCCCGGGGTCAGTAGGGGGCCCAATAAGATGCCCCTGGTACCTTTTATAGGTTTTTTTGGGTGTGTTTTGAGTGTGGGCAAGGACATAGGGGCCCCATGATCCCCTATTGCCCAGGGGCCCCATGAGTTGTCAGTCTGGCCCTGGTAGTGCATGCAGTACATTAGTATTCAGTGCAGCTCTGACCAAGTCAGAACCGCACCGATAGGACCGCTTTGATTGCGGACAATAGGGTGCAGCTTGCCATGCGATTTGAAACTCTCATGGCATGGCAAATAGCACGGCAAGCCGCACCGCTCTTAGTCACCGGTCACCCCGCTGCGATTTAAAATTGAGCGATTTGTGTGCGATTTCATGTCCCATTTCTGAAGACTTTATTGTGACTTTTTCAATGATTTCTTGCCATTTGCAGTGCGATTTCCATTATATTCCATGTACGTGAAATCGCAACAAAACTTCAGAAAAAAGTAATGCAAGAACTACTTTAGAAATCGCACATGTTAAGACCCCGGTCACACTGGGTGCGACTTGGCATGCGATTTGCGTGCCATACAACTTGCAAATCTTTTCTGCTGGTTGTTACCTGCTTCTGTTCTGGAGGTATAGATGCCTTCCTGACACCAAGCTGACTGCTAACTGGGAGGGTTTGTGTTCCATACCTCCTCCTGAGCTGTCTCAGGGGCCAATATGTACAGCAGCCGCATTGCCTTACACTCCGGGCACATCGGATGCGACTTGGCATGCGACTTGCAAATCATATGCCAAGTCACAGCCTATTGTCCCCAGTTACAGCAGTCATATCGGTGCGGTTCTGACTTGGTCGGAGCCTCACTGATTTCTAACGCAGTGCATGCACGACTTTTGGTGTGATTTGCGTAGACTTCTGAATCAGATGTCTTGCAAATCGCACCTCAAATTGGCATCTCACCCGACTTTGAAATAGTGCGACTTCACTGTAAGTCACATGATTTCAAAGTCAGAATCGGGGTGTAAGACACTGGCATTCACATTCATTAGATGCGATTTCAGGTGCGATTTCAATTTGCAAATCACACTGGCGTGACTGATCACCGGTCACACCGCTACGATTTAAAATCACGTAATTGGTGTGCGATTTCACTGCGATTTCTGAAGACTTTATTGCGACTTGTGAAGATTTTCAACAATTTCTTGCGACTTGCATTGTGATTTCCATTATATTTTCTATGTATATGAAATCGCAATGAACTGCAGAAAAAGTCATGCGAGAACTACTTTAGAAATCACGCTGCAGCAAATCGCACGTGTTAAGATGCTGACATTCACATTCATTAGATGCGATTTCAGGTGTGATCTCAATTTGCAAATCGCACCGGTATGTCCAGACTCTTAGGGAGTTGGGGATACAGGGAGGGATAGTGTTAGGGTCCCAGGAAGGGCTAGTGTTGGAGGTACAGGAAGGGTCAGTGTTGGGAGTACAGGAAGGGTCAGAGTTGTTGGTACAGGGAGGGTCAGTGTTGGGGGTACAGGAAGGGTTAGTGTTGGGGGTACAGGGAAGGTCAGTGTTGGGGGTACAGGAAGGGTCAGTGTTGGGGGTACAGGGAGGGTTAGTGTTGGGGGTTCAGGAAGGGACAGTGTTGGGAGTACAGGAAGGTTCAGTGTTGGGAGTACAGGAAGGGTCAGTGTTGGGGGTACAAGGAGGGTCAGTGTTGGGGGTACACGGAAGGTTAGTTTTAGGGGTAAAGGTTAGTGTGAGTGTATTCTTAGGGTAGGATGTATCTTTCTGTGCTGGAAGTTCCATAGAAACCGTCATTATCCATCTGTCAGCACAGAAGGCTATATTCCCAATATCAGTATTACGTCACACTGGACTCTTTCCCTTCCTCTACATTACGGCATTTACTATTTATATATTGAAGTAAATAGGAAATAAACAAGGAAAGGTCAGATAAAGAGGGTTCCATCGATCAATATTTGTACAGTAACTCTTCATTGTCCATGTGACAGCAGACCTGGCAGGACGTGTCCACCTCAGGGGCGGACTGACCATTTAGAAACTCGGGCACTACCCGAGGGCCCAGGGTCAGTAGGAGGTCCCATGAGATGCCCCTGGTACCTTTTTCATAGGCTTTTTTGAGTTTGGGCAAGGACACAGGGGCCCCATGATCCCCTATTGCCCCTGGTCCACCATCTACATTCTTTGGTCTATAAGGTGCCCACCATCATATCTCAGAAGGCCTTTGGGACATCCAATGACAGTCCATGGATTTAGACGTTTATATGAGAAAATATCTCCCATATTTTTACTTTGATGAAGATTGCCTCTAAATCCCAAAATTGTACTTATACATTTTTGCTTGTTTGACATGTCACTGAATATTCTTTGGTGGCCACATTATCCAAAGAGCTCATCGTACATTAAGTGGCATAAGCAGACAGTTAGGGAGTGCCTCTTAGTGACCGGAAGGCTTATCATTGACCTTAATCACAGCAATGTTCCTTCCTCCGACTCCATCCACTATGGACAAACACTAAATTATCCTCAGGCCATAAATCCCATTCCCCTTAATTTATACCCATTTAGTAAATCACGCTACAGATCAACCTGTTTCCTGGTAAGTTTGTTGAGCGGCTGCCATTGGCCAGCCACTGTCCCCCATCTACTAAATCCTTCTACAGCTTGTAAATAAATCTATAGCCTGTAGACCTTTGACCTTGACAATTATTGGCAAGGAAGTTTACTGGTGGGCCATCTGTCAGGAAGCAATAATCTGTGTAATACACTGGTTTCCATGAATATGGTCAATAATATTATCTGTCCTATACGCCTGATAGAAATGAGTCTGTATTTTGTATCTAATTCATAGTATGTATCTACGGAGGTCCGTCGTCTTTGTCAGGTGACCCTCCTCCGAGAGACCCTTCGCCAAGTGGCATGGCTCTTTATATGTCCTGGATATAAGTACATAGTAACTATGAGATCTCGTAAAAATCAATCATGCTCTTCATCAAGGCTATGGATCCTAATGATGACTCAACCACAAATCCCAATAAAGCTATTAGACTATTAGAGACAATATGTAGCAAAAAGTTTATTTATTGCCCCTCTCATCATGGGAGTGATATATTTCTGGTAATGAGGGATAAAGGACATGATTTGTTCATCTGCATTAATTAAAGCGGACCAAGCATTCATATTCAGGAGAAGTACCAGAGCAATATTCACTAATATGCAATGGACTGATCTCCTAGATATATTGTGAGGAACTGGCTGGCAGGATAGTAGACGGTGTCTATTTTTTCACCTAGGTTCCTCACATAGACATGGTGAGGGGCCCCAGGGTCGATGGCTGAGGTGGAGAAAACAGACTTTTTGTTTTATCAGAATCCTAATAAGTTCTGCACTGGGTCCTGGAACCTGGAGGCTTTGTCAAGATTTGGGTAGGATAAACCTCTATTCCAAAGTCCACATCTTACCTGAAAGCCCGACCTCATTATTAGTCTCAGACAGGGGTGGACTGACCATTTGGAAACTTGGGCACTGCCCGAGGGCCCGGGGTCAGTAGGGGGCCCCATGAGATGTCCCTGGTACCTTTTTCATAGGCTTTTTTGAGTTTGGGCAAGGACACAGGGGCCTCATGATCCCCTATTGCCCGGGGGCCCCATGAGTTGTCAGTCAGCCTCTGGTCTCAGATGTCCACAGGCCTGTGTATACACTATATTGCCAAAAGTATTGGGCAGCCCTCCCAATCATGTGATTCAGGTGTTCCAATCCCCTCCAAATCATGTGATTCAGGTGTTCCAATCCCCTCCCAATCATGTGGTTCAGGTGTTCCAATCCCCTCCCAATCATGTGATTCAGGTGTTCCAATCCCCTCCATGGACACAGGTGTATACAATCAAGCCCCAAGGCATGCAGACTGCTTCTACAAACATTGGTGAAAGAATGGGTCGCTCTCAGGAGCTCAGTGACTCCAAGCGTGGTCCCGTGATAGGTGGTCACCTGTGCAATAATAATAATAGGGGAAGTTCCACTTTAAGGACTGCTCCCCCACTCCCCATTAAGGATTGGCACCTTTTGGAGCGGGTACCCGAATTGGACAGGTACCCGCTCCCACTTCTGGTGATAGGAAGCAGAAGGTGTCCTCCCTCCCTCCCTCCCTGTAGTCTTTTGGGACACATGACAGGTCCCAGAAGACTACAGGACCATTCATGAAGCGCAGCGCTTCTCGCGCATGCACAGTGGGTACCCGGCTGTGAAACCGCAAGCCACACTGAAGATGCCGGCCTCCTGGAATCCAGGACGGCCGGTGAAATGAGCTGCAGGACACACACCTCGGGACCGAGGGACAGGTAAGTGGCTGTTTTTTTGATAGGTTGAGTGGAACTCCAGTTTAAGGTCCATTGTTTGGAAGATCCTTATCTGCTGTTTTGGTGATCTGGAGGAGGATTCGAGTGACCGGCTTTCTGGATTGTTTATCAAAGCGTGATTGACCGCTCTTAACATGGGTCATGCCTTTCTGGTAATCCTTCTGTTGTAGAGGTTGGTGACTGGACAACTGTCCTTGGATTTCTTTTGTTTCATCACAGCCTCTGGGACTTTTCTTTTCTTTTTGGATGGACTATTTTTTGGACACATTTTCACTGTTTTCTTATGAATATTTGTAACTTTTTAAGCGCTGTACTTTTACGTAAATATTATTATTACAGGTTGATTAGGTTATAGGAATTAGATTATATTAGGTTGATTGTTACTAAACAGCATGTGCCAGTTATAAAGAAGTGTAACAGTTGTCATCTGGATTAATGAGATTTCAAGGAAATCCCCCTTTTCCTTAATCCTCCATTAACTCTCAAAACATATAGTCAACTGGCAAGCATAGCCTACCTTGGTAGTTTGACAACAATTCACACCTTAAGCCATGTGAATCAATAAATTAACACATATGCAGACTTCCTTACACCAAGGATAGGATTATGTCATTAAAACAGGGTGATTCCAAAGTTTCCACCCCTGCAAACCTTTATTGGACAATCAACATCTGTCTTGACACATTCCGTGGCAAATGGATCAAGGTGTCTGTGTTACCTGTGTCAGTGCGAATAAAAATGCTGGTATCTTCCTGAAACTCACTAGAACTGAAAAAGTGTCTTGGAGAAGCTACAAAAACCTTATCGATAAGTCCCATTAAATTTGACAAACTACTGCTAGCCATACCATGACCTGGATAAATGAGAACCTTCACAGACATGGTCAACAATCAATGATGGAATAGCCAGTTGCCTTATGTTAGATCGAAGGATCACTCTGCAGGTCATACAACAGCCAAGAAATATGAGGTTGCGCAAGCTGTGCCTTGCTGTTGGACCCCTATCCCGCACGGTGTTCCAATTCTCCATGACCTGAATAAATGAGAACATAGATATGGGGGGAATGGCCAGTTGTCCTATATTAGATCTAAGGATTACTTTGCAGGTTGTATAATAACCAAGAAATATAAACAAGCTGTGCCATGCTCTTGGATCCTGATCCCTCAGGGTGTTTCTAATCTCAATGGCCTAGATAAATGATCCACATTGGAACTGCCAGCTATTCTATGTTAGATCTAAGGTTCACCCTGCAGGTTGTATAACAGCCAAGAAATATAAAGGTGGACAAGCTTCGATGTGCCTTTGGACCTCAATACCTTATGGTGTCCCCATTCTCTATGATCTGGATAAATGGGAACCTTCACAGACATAGTAAATGATCGATCCATGGTGGAACAGCCAGTTTTCCTATGTTAGATTCAAGGATTACTTTGCAGGTCGTAAATAGCCAAAAAATGGGGAGTTGGACAAGCTGTGTTTTGCCATTGGACCCTGATATCTTATGGTGTTTCCACTCTCCATGACCAGGATAAATGATCCATGTTGGAACTGCCAGCTGTTCTATGTTAGATCTAAGGATCACTCTACCAGTTGAATAACAGCCAAGAAATATAAAGGTGAACAAGCTATGATGTGTTTTTGGTCCCCGATGCCTTATGGTGTCACCATTCTCTTTGACCAGGATAAATGGGAACCTTCACAGACATAGTGGATGATTCATGGTGGAACAGCTAGGTGTTCTATTTTACATCTTAGGATCACTCTTCATATAACAGCTAAGAAACACAAAGTTGGACAAGCTGTGACATGTTGTTGGATCCTGATCCCTCAAGGTGTTCCTATTCTCCATGACCTGAACATATTAATACCTTCACTGACATGGTGAAGGACCCCTGACGGAATGGCCAGCTGTTAGATCTAAAGATCACTCTATAGGTCGTATAACAACCAAGAAATATGAAGATCAACAAACTATGACTTGCCATTAGACCCCTATCCGTCATGGTGTTTCCAATCTCCATGACCTGGATAAATGAGAACCGTATAACAACCAAGAAACACAACAATAGACTAGCTGAAATATGCTGTTGGATCCCCTATTCCTCATGGTTCTCCCATTCTTCATGACTCTCCCATTCTTCATGACCTGGGTAAATGAGAACCTTCACAAACATGGTGAACGATCCATGGTGGAATGGTCAGTTGTACTATATAAAATTTAAGGATAACGTTGCAGGTCATAAAACAACCAAGAAATATGAAATTCAACAAACTGTGACTTGCTATTGGACCCCTATCCCTCATGGTGTTTCCAATTTCCATGACCTGGATAAATGAGAACCTTTACAGACATGGTAAATGATCCACAGTGGAACTGCCAGCTATTCTATGTTAGATCTAAGGTTCACCCTGCAGGTTGTATAACAGCCAAGAAATATAAAGGTGGACAAGCTTTGATGTGGCTTTGGACCCCGATACCTTATAGTGTCCCCATTCTCTATGATCTGGATAAATGGGAACCTTCACAGACATAGTAAATGATCGACCCATGGTGGAACAGCCAGTTTTCCTCTGTTAGATTCAAGGATTACTTTGCAGGTCTTAAATAGCCAGGAAATAAGAAGTTGGACAAGCTGTGTTATGCCATTGAACCCTGATCCCTCATGGTGTTTCCACTCTCCATGACCAGGATAAATGAGAACCTTCACAGACATAGTGAACTATCCATGGTGGAATGGCAAGCTGTCTTATGCTAGCTCTGTGGATAGTTCTGTAGATCGTATAACAGCCAAGAAATATGAAGTTGGACAAGCTGTGACATACTTTTGAACCCCAATCCCTCATGGAGTTCCTATTCTCCAAGACCTGGACATTCACAGACATGGTGACTGATCCAGGGTGGATCATTCTTCATGTCAGATCTTAGGATCACTCTGCAGGTCATTTAAAAGCCAAGAAATACAAAGTTGGACAAGCTGTGACACGCTGTTGGACCAATGGTGTTCCCACTCTTCAAGGCGATAATACCCCCATATATGCTGCAGAACAACAGAGAAAGAGACAAAGACATACAGAGATGCATTTCTAATGCACACATGCAACAATCACTTTTCTTCAAAGGAGCACCAAAGCCTGAGGATGAATCTGTTCTCTTCTACAGGGAAAGAATAGAAATGCACTTGAATTAAAAGGAAATGTACACTCACTTTATTAGGTACAACTTGCTGCTTGGTGTGGTCTTCTGCTGCTGTAGCCCATCTGCTTCAAGGTTCGACATGTTGTGCATTCAGAGATGGTATTCGGCATACTTTGGGTGTAACGAGTGGTTATTGGAGTTACTGTTGCCTTGCTATCATCTGGAACCAGTCTGCCCATTCTCCTCTGACCTCTGACATCAACAAGGCATTTTCCTCCACAAAACTGCCGCTCACTGGATATTTTCTCTTTTCTGGACCAATCTCTGTACACCCTAGAGATGATTGTGCATGAAAATCCCAAGAGATCAGCAGTTTTTGAAATACTCAAACCAGCCCGACTGGCACCAACAACCATACCACATTCAAAGTCACTTAAATCCCCATTCTGATGCTCGGTTTGAACTTCAGCAAGTTGTCTTCACCACGTTGCTGCCCTGCAATTGGCTGATTAGCAATCTGTGTTACCTAGCAATTATTAATCCCTTCAGAAGAAGTCTGGAAGTGGCGAAACGCGTCAGTGGACATGAACTCTGGCGTAATTGCACAAAACCGGACGTGGAAGCGTGGCCATTTTGTTGACTGGCTAAACGTGGTTTTTGATATCAGGAATTTGCTGTGGCTGGATCATGGGAATTTATTACTGAATATTCCAAGTCCCTAATGTATCACTGGGTCCGGAATGCTGGAAATATTGAAGTTGGACACACAGGATTGAGATATTTTGGTGGACTGAAAAATTAATTTTAATTCTTTGTAATTTTTGGGGACTTTCATTTATTTTTGGTTTGATTGATTTATTGAGTTAAGGTGAAGAAAAAGGTTTTAATATTTGTGTTACCAAGCCATTGAACCGGTGGACCTAATAAAGTGGCTGGTGATTGTACATCGGCAAAAAGTTATACTGATTAAGTTTAATATTTCTGGATTTTTCATTAAATGGAATATCCAGTTCATTGATCACCTACGATAATAACACGGCAAAGGACCTGAGCGTGGGTCTAGGTTGGAAGGAGTTAAAATATTTTTTCATTTAAATGTAATTGTAAATGATCGTTCCATGGTGGAACAGCCAGTTTTCCTATGTTAGATTAAAGGATTACTTTGCAGGTCATAAATAGCCAGGAAATAAGAAGTTGGACAAGCTGTGTTATGCCATTGGACCCTGATCCCTCATGGTGTTTCCACTCTCCATGACCAGGATAAATGAGAACCTTCACAGACATAGTGAACTATCCATGGTGGAATGGCAAGCTGTCTTATGCTAGCTATGTGGATAATTCTGTAGATTGTATACCAGCCAAGAAATATGAAGTTGGACAAGCTGTGACATACTTTTGAATCCCAATCCCTCATGGAGTTCCCATTCTCCAAGACCTGGACATTCACAGACATGGTGACTGATCCAGGGTGAATCATTCACCATGTCAGATCTTAGGATCACTCTGCACGTCGTATAAAAGCCAAGAAATACAAAGTTGGACAAGCTGTGACATGCTGTTGGACCAATGGTGTTCCCACTCTTCAAGGTGACGTTACCCCCATATATGCTGCAGAGCAACAGAGAAAGGGACAAAGACATAAAGAAATACAGAAATGCATTTCTAATACACACATGCAACAATCACTTTTCTTCAAAGGAGCACCAAAGCCTGAGGATGAATCGGTTCTCTTCTACAGGGAAAGAATGTACACTCACCCCTGATGGAAAGGCCAGCTGTTAGATCTAAAGATCACTCTACAGGCCGTATAACAACCAAGAAACACAACAATAGACTAGCTGAAACATGCTGTTGGATCCCCTATTCCTCATGGTTCTCCCATTCTTCATGACTCTCCCATTATTCATGACCTGGGTAAATGAGAACCTTCACAAACATGGTGAACGATCCATGGTGGAATGATCAGTTGTCCTATATTAAATCTAAGGATAACATTGCAGGTCGTAAAAACAACCAAGAAATATGACGTTCAACAAACTGTGACTTGCTGTAAATGATCGTTCCATGGTGGAACAGGCAGTTCTCCTATGTTAGATTCAAGAATTACTTTGCAGGTCATAAATAGCCAGGAAATAAAAAGTTGGACAAGCTGTGTTATGGCACTGGAAAAACAACCAAGAAATATGAAGTTCAACTAATTGTGACTTGCCATTGGACTCCTATCCCTCATGGTGTTTCCAATCTCCATGACCTGGATAAATGAGAACCTTTACAGACATGGTAAATGATCCACACTGGAACTGCCAGCTATTCTATGTTAGATCTATGGTTCACCCTGCAGGTTGTATAACAGCCAAGAAATATAAAGGTGGACAAGGTTTGATGTGGTTTTGGACCCTGATACCTTATGGTGTCCCCATTCTCTATGATCTGGATAAATGGGAACCTTCACAGACATAGTAAATGATTGTTCCATGGTGGAACAGCCAGTTTTCCTATGTTAGATTCAATAATTACTTTGCAGATCTTAAATAGCCAGGAAATAACAAGTTGGACAAGCTGTGTTATGGCCAGGGGTGGACTGACCATTTGGAAACTCGGGCACTGCATTGAGTTTGGCCAAGGACACAGGAGCCCCATGATCCCCTATTGCCCGGGGGCCCAATGAGTTGACAGTTCGCCCCTGGTTATGGCATTGGACCCTGATCCCTCATGGTGTTTCCACTCTCCATGACCAGGATAAATGAGAACCTTCACAGACATAGAGAACTATTCATGGTGGAATGGCAAGTAATACTGATATTTCATTAAATGGAATATCCAGTTCATTGATCACCTACGATAATAACACGGCAAAGGACCTGAGCGTGGGTCTAGGTTGGAAGGAGTTAAAATATTGTTTCATTTAATGTGCTCCACAGAGAGGTCTCAGGCAATGGTCTGGATGGAAGCGCAGTTTCCTGTTGGTTATTTACATTTCCAGAGAAAGTGTTCGGCTACTTTAATGAGACAGATCTTGCAATCAATGTCCATTGACTTCTAAACTATCTTAAGTTGAATATTCCGAGTCAGCACTTTCCGGGCTCTTTAAGATGCTTAAGACCCACTGAAGACAGCAAGTGCTTATACATCACGCTAACTAAATCCGGAGCTCTCTCTCCTCTCTCTCTCTCTCTCTCTGCTCTCTCTCTCATGTAGCTCAGCTTGCTTTATCGTGAAATGGATAAAAAAAAAAAATATTTTACAGTCTGCAAACTATCTGCGCTTCTTGAAACTCCCCTAAGCAGATTAAGGCGTTCTTTAAATTATGACCGGCGTAAGAGATTAGCACCAGAACAGTTGGAGACAAATTCATCTTTGGGGATCTGGATGGATAGAGCGAATTAAAGGCTTCTCTATGAGATTTGCTCAGTACGGAGTGTTAAATGTCTGCTGGAATATTACTATAAATATTACTGAAAATATTCCTAGTGTGCCAATGAAAATACTCCCAGTAGCTGATGTCTAGAAAAGTCAAGCGAGCCTTCCAAAAAAAAACAAAATAGAAATTGGGTACAACACCACCAACAGCCACCAGGTGGTCCAAGAGACTTGTGTTTAATACACAGAGTGGTTTGTAGGCTATTCTAGGATAGAAGTGGATGATCCAAGCGTCCTTCCATTATCCCGGTTATGTCCCAGTAGCATAAACACCAACAATTGTGTACAAACGACTTTTGGCACCAGGTGGATGTTTGTGTTTCATAGTGTATGTTCCCATTATTTCTTTTTTCTATTTATACAATTCGTCGCTTGCCTTTATATTCAGGAAGCAGACTTAAAGTCGACTGCAGACTATATGAACCTTTTCGCCCCAGAGGAATCCTTGAAATAATTCGGGGAACCCCAGCTAACAATTATTAATCATGTTCTCCTACATTGGCAGTCAGTGGGAAGAATGTCCCTTACATTGGTGGTCAGTGGGAAGAATGTCCCTTACATTGGTGGTCAGTGGGAAGAATGTCCCTTACATTGGTGATCAGTGGGAAGAATGTCCCTTAGATTGGTGATCAGTGGGAAGAATGTCCCTTACATTGGGGGTCAGTGGGAAGAATGTCCCTTACATTGGGGGTCAGTGGGAAGAATGTCCCTTACATTGGGGGTCAGTGGGAAGAATGTCCCTTACATTGGTGATCAGTGGGAAGAATGTCCCTTACATTGGGGGTCAGTGGGAAGAATGTCCCTTACATTGGGGGTCGGTGGGAAGAATGTCCCTTACATTGGTGATCAGTGGGAAGAATGTCCCTTACATTGGGGGTCAGTGGGAAGAATGTCCCTTACATTGGGGGGTCAGTGGGAAGAATGTCCCTTACATTGGTGGTCAGTGGGAAGAATGTCCCTTACATTGGGGATCAGTGGGAAGAATGCTCCTTACATTGGTGATCAGTGGGAAGAATGTCCCTTACATTGGTGGTCAGTGGGAAGAATGTCCCTTACATTGGGGGTCAGTGGGAAGAATGCTCCTTACATTGGTGGTCAGTGGGAAGAATGTCCCTTACATTGGGGGGTCAGTGGGAAGAATGTCCCTTACATTGGTGGTCAGTGGGAAGAATGTCCCTTACATTGGGGATCAGTGGGAAGAATGCCCCTTACATTGGTGATCAGTGGTAAGAATGTCCCTTACATTGGGGGTCAGTGGGAAGAATGTCCCTTACATTGGGGGTAAGTGGGAAGAATGTCCCTTACATTGGTGGTCAGTGGGAAGAATGTCCCTTACAATGGTGGTCAGTGGGAAGAATGTCCCTTACATTGGGGGTCAGTGGGAAGAATGTCCCTTACATTGGTGATCAGTGGGAAGAATGTCCCTTACATTGGAGGTCAGTGGGGAGAATGTCCCTTACATTGGTGGTCAGTGGGAAGAATGTCCCTTACATTGGTGATCAGTGGGAAGAATGTACCTTACATTGGTGATCAGTGGGAAGAATGTCCCTTACATTGGTGGTCAGTGGGAAGAATGTCCCTTACATTGGAGGTCAGTGGGGAGAATGTCCCTTACATTGGTGATCGTTGAGAAGAATTCTCCTTACATTGGTGGTCAGTGGAAAGAATGTCCCTTACATTGGTGATCGTTGAGAAGAATTCTCCTTACATTGGTGGTCAGTGGGAAGAATGTCCCTTACATTAGAGGTCAGTGGGAAGAATGTCCCTTACATTGGGGGTCAGTGGGAAGAATGTTCCTTACATTGGGGGTCAGTGGGAAGAATGCTCCTTACATTGGTGGTCAGTGGGAAGAATGTCCCTTAGATTGGCGGTCAGTGGGAAGAATGTCCCTTACATTGGGGGTCAGTGGGAAGAATGTCCCTTACATTGATGATCAGTGGGAAGAATGTCCCTTACATTGGTGGTCAGTGGGAAGAATGTCCCTTACATTGGCGATCAGTGGGAAGAATGTCCCTTACAATGGGGGTCAGTGGGAAGAATGTCCCTTACATTGGTGGTCAGTGGGAAGAATGTCCCTTACATTGGGGGTCAGTGGGAAGAATGTCCCTTACGTTCGCGATCAGTGGGAAGAATGTCCCTTACATTGGTGGTCAGTGGGAAGAATGTCCCTTACATTGGCGATCAGTGGGAAGAATGTCCCTTACAATGGGGGTCAGTGGGAAGAATGTCCCTTACATTGGTGGTCAGTGGGAAGAATGTCCCTTACAATGGGGGTCAGTGGGAAGAATGTCCCTTACGTTCGCGATCAGTGGGAAGAATGTCCCTTACATTGGTGGTCAGTGGGAAGAATGTCCCTTACAATGGGGGTCAGTGGGAAGAATGTCCCTTACATTGGTGATCAGTGGGAAGAATGTCCCTTACATTGGGGGTCAGTGGGAAGAATGTCCCTTACATTGGTGGTCAGTGGGAAGAATGTCCCTTACATTGGAGGTCAGTGGGGAGAATGTCCCTTACATTGGTGGTCAGTGGGAAGAATGTCCCTTACATTGGTGATCAGTGGGAAGAATGTCCCTTACATTGGTGATCAGTGGGAAGAATGTCCCTTACATTGGTGGTCAGTGGGAAGAATGTCCCTTACATTGGAGGTCAGTGGGGAGAATGTCCCTTACATTGGTGATCGTTGAGAAGAATTCTCCTTACATTGGTGGTCAGTGGAAAGAATGTCCCTTACATTGGTGATCGTTGAGAAGAATTCTCCTTACATTGGTGGTCAGTGGGAAGAATGTCCCTTACATTAGAGGTCAGTGGGAAGAATGTCCCTTACATTGGGGGTCAGTGGGAAGAATGTTCCTTACATTGGGGGTCAGTGGGAAGAATGCTCCTTACATTGGTGGTCAGTGGGAAGAATGTCCCTTAGATTGGCGGTCAGTGGGAAGAATGTCCCTTACATTGGGGGTCAGTGGGAAGAATGTCCCTTACATTGATGATCAGTGGGAAGAATGTCCCTTACATTGGTGGTCAGTGGGAAGAATGTCCCTTACATTGGCGATCAGTGGGAAGAATGTCCCTTACAATGGGGGTCAGTGGGAAGAATGTCCCTTACATTGGTGGTCAGTGGGAAGAATGTCCCTTACATTGGGGGTCAGTGGGAAGAATGTCCCTTACGTTCGCGATCAGTGGGAAGAATGTCCCTTACATTGGTGGTCAGTGGGAAGAATGTCCCTTACATTGGCGATCAGTGGGAAGAATGTCCCTTACAATAGGGGTCAGTGGGAAGAATGTCCCTTACATTGGGGGTCAGTGGGAAGAATGTCCCTTACATTGGTGATCAGTGGGAAGAATGTCCCTTACATTGGGGGTCAGTGGGAAGAATGTCCCTTACATTGGGGGTCAGTGGGAAGAATGCCCCTTACATTGGTGATCAGTGGGAAGAATGCCCCTTACATTGGAGGTCAGTGGGAGGAATGTCCCTTACATTGGTGGTCAGTGGGAAGAATGTCCCTTACATTGGAGGTCAGTGGGAAGAATGTCCCTTACATTGGTGATCAGTGGGAAGAATGTCCCTTACATTGGGGGTCAGTGGGAAGAATGTCCCTTACATTGGGGGTCAGTGGGAAGAATGTCCCTTACATTGGTGGTCAGTGGGAAGAATGTCCCTAACATTGGAGGTCAGTGGGAAGAATGTCCCTTACATTGGGGGTCAGTGGGAAGAATGTCCCTTACATTGGCGGTCAGTGGGAAGAATGTCCCTTACATTGGCGGTCAGTGGGAAGAATGTCCCTTACATTGGCGGTCAGTGGGAAGAATGTCCCTTACATTGGCGGTCAGTGGGAAGAATGTCCCTTACATTAGTGGACAGTGGGAAGAATGTTTTATACATTGGTAATCAGTGGGAAGAGTGTCCCTTACATTGGTAGCAAGTGGGAAGAATGTCCCTTACATTGGTGGTCAGTGGGAAGATTGTCCCCTACATTGGTGATCAGTGGGGGGAATGCTCCTTACATTGGTGGTCAGTGAGAAGAAGTATCCTTACATTGGTGGTCAGTGGGAAGAATGTTCCTCCCATTTGGTGGTCAGTGTAAAGAATGTTCCTTACATTGGTGGTCAGTGGAAAGAATGCTCCTTACATCGGTGGTCAGTGAGAAGAATGTCCCTTACATTGGTGATCAGTAGGAAAAATGCTCCTCACATTGGTAGTCAGTGGGAAGAATATTCCTTACATTGGGGGTCAGTGGGAAGAATATCAATTACATGGTAGTCAGTGGGAAGAATGCCCCTTACATTGGTGGTCAGTGGGAAGAATGTCCTTTACATTGGTGATCAGTGGGAAGAATGTCCCTTACATTGGTGGTCAGTGGGAAGAATGTCCCTTACATTGGTGATCAGTGGGAAGAATGCTCCTTACATTGGTGGTCAGTGGGAAGAATGCCCCTTACATTGGTGGTCAGTGGGAAAAATGCCCCTTACATTTGTGGTCAATGTTAATAATGTCCCTTACATTGGTGGTCAATGTTAATAATGTCCCTTACATTGGAGGCCGGAAAGAAAAAGGTCCCTTAAATTGGTGGTCAATGAATGTTCTTTACATTGGTGGTAAGTGAGCTCCTTACAGTGGTGATCAGAATGACCCCAGACAGCTAAAAATATTATAGGTGTCATGCTGCTGGCTCTGCCAAGTAGCATTGGACCCAGAACCATGCAGGCACCATCAGATGGGAGGCCAATCAGCCACAGCTCAAGGAACCCCTACCAACCCCCCGGAGAAACTGGCTGAGACTGACTAGTCTACCATAATGCCAAACCCCTCCACCATTCCTTTTTCTAATACAACATTGAACATTTATCTACATGCAGCTCCAGAATCTCCAGAATTAACTGCCAACATCAGAGCACAGCTATGATGGTAGTTGGGTGATGACATCACAGGGGGGTGTGGAATCCAGTCCCATAATCCCTTGCATCCTCTTAAAGTCAGTAAAAGTGGAAGGTGAGTAGGAAGCAGTGGTGGATTTAGGTTTTGTGCTGCCCTAGGCAACTCAAAAATCAGAGAAAGCCTGACACTGACCAACAACACCCCTGCCTCCCACCCAAGAGAGCCTTCCATGACCACTGCCCCCCATACACCAGCCACCATTCCCCTTGGCGAGAGAGAGAAAGACACTCACCTTCACAGCTCCGGAAATCCCCGGGAATGAGAATCGGGCTGTGCATCCACCGTCATGAAACCCGCAGCCTCTCTCAGAACCCACCTGATCCTCATGCCGCATGTGTCCCTTCTTCCACCCCTTCTTCCAAGGGGCAGTGCTGCCCCCCTAAAAAAATCCGCCCTATGCAAATGCCTTGTGGTAAATACACCCCTGGTAGGAAGGCACGGAAAATGCACACTTCCTGCATGACCGGGGTCTGCTGTGCATGGTCATGCATCATAACTTTCTGTGGTGAGAAACGGGCAGCTTTAGAGAAGTCTATATCTCAGACCAAAAAAAAAAGGGACAACTGAGGAGGAAATAGGGACAGATGAATTTGGTTCCAACTAAGGGACAGTAGAGAGCAACTCTGCACCCTGAGAAGTGAACTGGTAAGGAGGTTTAGGGATGGACACAAGTATGGGAAAATCCTGGGTTGTTACCAACCAATTTGCTTATCACTGATATTGGGCCCATAGTCACTGCCAAGGGCAGGATCCCAGGACCCACTGACAATGCCCATGTGACCCTCCCCCCTCCACCTCCTTCCCCACCCTGTAGTCCCTACAGCTAGAATCAATTTAGAGATAGGTTCATAGTTTTACCCCCCTGGCGGTATTCCCGAGTGTAGCTCGGGGTAAAGTTTCAGCACCACAAGCGGTAACCCCCCCGAGCTACACTCGGGAATACACTGCAGCGTTGCTCCGGGATCTCTTCTGCACTTACCTTGTCCTGCGCTCCCGCGATGTGTCAGCGTCCCCGGCCATCTCCTCTGGCCGATCTGGCTTCCGGGTGCCGGTCCCTGTGAGCTTCGGGACGTACGGGGGACAGAACTGGCGGGAAATTCAAAAATGTGAAAAAGTGACATTCACTAAAAGCACTAAAATCACATAGTATTACCTTACTGTATCAAACCATTTCACATATATGTTGTCCCGAGTGCTTTGTCCGGCGCCCTGCCTGCATTTTTACTGTTCTTTCTGCCTGGAAACGTACATTAACCTTTTAAAGATTATATAGCATTCTGGGAATTTGGTTTACACACACTTAAAGCGGAGTTCCACCTAAAAAAAAAAAAGTCAGCAGCTGCAAAAACTGTAGCTGCTGACTTTTAAAATACAGCCACTTACCTGTCCCTCGGTCCAGCGGTGTCTTCACCACGGCTGGTTTCACCGGCCGTCTTCTCTCCCTCGCGCGGGCATCTTCAGTGTGAAGCCGCAAGCTGTCACAGCCGGGTGCCCACTGCGCATGTCCGAGAAGCGCTGCGCTTTTTGAATGGCCCTGTAGTCTTCTGGGACCTGCCACGTGTCCCAGAAGACTACGAGGAGGGAGGGGGGGGGGACAACTTCCGCTTCCGATCGCCTAGGCGATCGCAGAGGAAGTGGGAGCGGGTACCTGCAAATTCGGGTACCCGCTCCCCCCCCCACCCCCCAAAGGTGCCAATCCTTAATGGGGAGTGGGGGACAAAGGCTTAAAGCGGACCTTCCTTTTTTGGGTGGAGCTACACTTTAAAGAGCAAACCCAGTTTGAGCAAAAAAAGAATGTACTTTGGTGTCCTCAGAAAGTCACCTACTTACCCATCCAGCACCGCTCCACTGCCTCATAGGCCCCATCCAGCACCGCTCCACTGCCTCATAGGCCCCATCCAGCACCGCTCCACTGCCTCATAGGCCCCATCCAGCACCGCTCCACTGCCTCATAGGCCCCATCCAGCACCGCTCCACTGCCTCATAGGCCCCATCCAGCACCGCTCCACCGCCTCATAGGCCCCATCCAGCACCGCTCCTCTGCCTCATAGGCCCCATCCAGCACCGCTACTCTGCCTCATAGGCCCCATCCAGCACCGCTCCTCTGCCTCATAGGCCCCATCCAGCACCACTCCTCTGCCTCATAGGCCCCATCCAGCACCGCTCCTCTGCCTCATGGGCCCCATCCAGCACCGCTCCTCTGCCTCATAGGCCCCATCCAGCACCGCTCCTCTGCCTCATGGGCCCCATCCAGCACCGCTCCTCTGCCTCATGGGCCCCATCCAGCACCGCTCCACCGCCTCATAGGCCCCATCCAGCACCGCTCCTCTGCCTCATAGGCCCCATCCAGCACCGCTACTCTGCCTCATAGGCCCCATCCAGCACCGCTCCTCTGCCTCATGGGCCCCATCCAGCACCGCTCCTCTGCCTCATAGGCCCCATCCAGCACCGCTCCACTGCCTCATAGGCCCCATCCAGCACTGCTCCTCTGCCTCATAGGCCCCATCCAGCACCGCTCCACTGCCTCATAGGCCCCATCCAGCACCGCTCCACTGCCTCATGGGCCCCATCCAGCACCGCTCCTCTGCCTCATAGGCCCCATCCAGCACCGCTCCACTGCCTCATAGGCCCCATTCAGCACCGCTCCTCTGCCTCATAGGCCCCATCCAGCACCGCTCCTCTGCCTCATGGGCCCCATCCAGCACCGCTCCTCTGCCTCATGGGCCCCATCCAGCACCACTCCTCTGCCTCATAGGCCCCCCGTCCTTCCATGGCAGTATCCTTTTACTCTCCTCTCCCTTTCTTCTATGTCTTCTCTCTCTATTCACTCTTATTCTTCCTCTTCCTCCTCTGTATCTTGTTCATCTCTTCTTCTTTGTCCTCCCCTCTATTCCTCTGTATCTGCTTCCTCTCCTCTTCTCTCCTCCCTTCTTCCTCCTCCTCTCCATTCCTGTCTTCTTTCTCACTACTTTTATTCCACCTCCCCCCTTGTTTCCTTTCCTCTGTAACCTCCTCTCCTTATTCTCCTCTCTTCTACTTCCTCCTCCTGTCCATTCCTCCATATGACATTCCTCTTCTCTCCTCTCTCTTTCATCTTTCTCTACCACCTCCTACCTTCTTTATCTTCCACTCTACTTTTCTTAATCTTCTCCATCTCCTCTTTTTCCTTCTCCTTTCCATTTGTCTGTATCACCTTCATCTCCTCTCCTCTCTTTTGCCACCTCCTTTCTTTTCCTTCATACTGTATTTCTCTTCCCTTTCTCTCTTCTTCCTTCTCCTCTCAATTCCTCTGTGTCCTCTTCCTCTCCTCTCTTCTTCCTCCTCTCTATTCCTAGGTATCTTCTTCCTCTCCTCTCCTCTCTTCTTCCTCCTCTCTATTCCTAGGTATCTTCTTCCTCTCCTCTCCTCTCTTCTTCCTCCTCTCTATTCCTAGGTATCTTCTTCCTCTCCTCTCTTCTTCCTCCTCTCTATTCCTAGGTATCTTCTTCCTCTCCTCTCTTCTTCCTCCTCTCTATTCCTAGGTATCTTCTTCCTCTCCTCTCTTCTTCCTCCTCTCTATTCCTAGGTATCTTCTTCCTCTCCTCTCTTCTTCCTCCTCTCTATTCCTAGGTATCTTCTTCCTCTCCTCTCTTCTTCTTCTTCCTCCTCTCTATTCCTAGGTATCTTCTTCCTCTCCTCTCTTCTTCTGCTTCCTCCTCTCTATTTCTAGGTATCCTCTTCCTTTCCTCTCCTCATCTTTCTTTCTCATCCTCCTCACCATTCGTCTATATCCTCCTCCTCTCCTCACTTCTTCTTCCTCCTCTCTATTCCTCTGTGTCCTCTTCCTCTTCTCTCTTCTTCTTCCCCCTTCTTTCTATCCCCCTATATCCTTTTCTTCTCTCAGCTTATTTTTCCTCCTTTCTATTCCTCTGTATTCTCTTCCTCTCCTCTTCTTCCTACTCCTTTCCCATCATCTGTATCTCCTTCATCTCCTCTCTTCTCTTCTTCCTTCTCCTCTCTATTCCTCTGTATCCTCTTTTTTGCCTCGTCTTCCTCCCCACTCTGCTCTTCTGTATCGCCTTCATCTTCTCTTCTTTCTTCTCTTCTTCCTCCTCCTCCTTATTCCTCTGGATTTTTTTGATCCTCTTCTTTCTCCCATCTTCCTTCTCCTCTCCATTCCATTCCCCTATATCCTCTTCCTCTCCTCTCTTCTTCTTTCCCCTTCTTGCTATTCCTCAGTATCCACTTCCTCTCCTCTCCTCTTTTTTTCTTCCCCCACCTCTCTATCCCTTCGTATCATCTTCCTCTCTTGTTCTCTCCTCTCCCCTCTTCTCCCCTCCTGCCTCACCCTTCCCCTCTCCTCTCCTCCCCCTCTCCTTTCCTCTTCTTCTCTTCTCTTCTCCTCTCCTCCCCATCCCTCTGTATCATCTTCATCTCTTCTCCATTTCTCTGTATCATCTTCCTCTTCTTTCTCTCATCTTCCTTCTCCTCTCCATTCCTCTATGCCCTCTTCCTCTCCTCGCTTCTTCCTCCTTTCTGTTCCTCTGTATCCTCCTCTCCTCTCTTCTTCTTCCACCTTCTTTCTATCCCTCTGTGTCCACTTCCTCTCTTCTCCTCTCTTCTTTCCTCTCTTTTTCTTCCCCCGCCTCTCTATCCCTCTGTATCATCTTTATCTCCTCTCTTCTCCTATCCTCTCCTCTCCATCCCTCTGCATTATCTTCTTCTCTTCTCCTCTCCATCCCTCTGTATCATCTTCCTCTTTTTTTTCTCATTTTCCTTCTCCTCTCCATTTCTCTATATCCTCTTCCTCTCCTCATGTTTTCTTCCTCCTTTTTGTTCCTATGTAACCTCTCCTCTCTTCTTCTTCTTCCCCCTTCTGTCTATCCCTCTGTGTCCAATTTCTCTCCTCTCTTTTTCTTCCCCCACCTCTCTATCCCTTTGTATCATCTTCCTCTCTTGTTTTCTCCTCTCCATCCCTCTGTATTATCTTCTTCCCCTCTCCTCTCCCCTCCTTTATCTTTATCTCCTCTCTTTTTCTCTCCATCCATCTATATCACCTTCCTCTCCTCTCCTCTCCTCTCCTCTCCTCTCCATCCCTCTGTATTATCTCCTTCTCCTCTCCTCCCCTCTCCATCCCTCTGTATTATCTCCTTCTCCTCTCCTCCCCTCTCCATCATCCTCATTATCTCCTCTCGTATCCTCTCCATCCCTCTGTATTATCTCCTTCTCCTCTCCTCCCCTCTCCATCATCCTCATTATCTCCTCTCGTATCCTCTCCATCCCTCTGTATTAGTCTCTTCTCCTCTCTCCTCTCTCTTCTCTCCTCTCTCTTCTCTCCTCTCTCCTCCCTCCTCCTATTCTCTTCTCTCCATCATCTTCCTCTCCTCTCCATCATCTTCCTCTCCTCTCCATTCTCTTCCTCTCCTCTCCATCATCTTCCTCTCCTATCCTTTCCATCATCTTCCTCTTCTCTCCATCATCTTCCTCTCCTCTCCATCCTCCTCCTCTCCTCTCCATCATCTTCCTCTCCTCTCCATCATCTTCCTCTCCTCTCCTCTCCATCATCCTCTTCTCCTCTCCCCTCCATCATCTTCCTCTCCTCTCCTCTCCATCATCCTCCTCTCTTCTCCATCATCTTCCTCTCCTCTCCTCTTCATCATCTTCCTCTCCTCTCCTCTCCATCATCTTCCTCTCTTCTCCTCTCCTCTCCATCATCCTCCTCTCCATCATCTTCCTCTCCTCTCCTCTCCATCATCTTCCTCTCTTCTCCTCTCCTCTCCATCATAATCCTCTCGTTTCCTTCACCCATAAGTGCTCTAAAATGTTATCCTCTGAACCTCTCAGAATAAGAGATCGTGTAGAATTTTATGTAATAAAAAGAACATTTTATTTGAGTTTTCTGATGGTCTTTGGAGAACCGATTCCGGCATTTGATGAACGGTAAAAACATAAAGGCCTTTTCTTGAAAAGCTGGGCGAGTCTCCAGCGATTGGGGACACTTGGCAGCGGCGGTGACAGGGCTGCGGGCTGCGGGCTGCGGGCGCCCTTTATTACATTCCCCATGCTGCTTTTATTGTGCTGCGCTTTGTTTGTCCTTATGCTGAGTCAGGGTTTGTTGATAAGTAAATACAGAAGTTATGGCTGAAGACAGTTTATCTCAGTAAGCAGCAATCTTCTCCTCTAATCACACATACTATATGCGGTGACACTCTGTCCATCTATCAATCAGACCGCCTCTATCTCCTCACAGACATTTCCACCTCTTCAATTTTTAAGCAGCTCCGATGTTTATGGAAGTGGGGACCCGTAATGGGTTTTTTTGCTGGTGGAGGCAATTTTTAACCCGTCCAGAGAAGAGTTTATTCGGATTATGAGATCACTGCGCAGTCATATACATCTTTTTTTTTTTATATTATTTAATCATAAACTGTCAGAGATCCCGAGTGAATGGATGGCGGATCATTTCCAACGTTTTTATTGCATTTTTGAGCAAATTAAAACTGTTAAAAAAGAAAACTTTTGGGAAAAATTCCCTTCCTCCCGTGAGTGCCGGGGAATAGAGGGGCTTCACGATTTGTATCGAGTTATTAAACCTCTTTTGATACAATATACAAGATATTTAAAAAAATATTTAAAATATATATTAAAATATTATGTTATAATAAAATATATATATTAATAGATATAATATACAAGATATTTTTAAAACATTATTTTTTGTGAATCAGCGTATCTTAGAATGGTTCATGGACCAATACCAACCAAGATACAGACCCCGAGGGCCACAATGTCCACTTACACAAGAGATCATGATAGGGTGGCCAACTGTCCATAAATTTCTGGCCAGTTTAATCAATTCCGGGCTGTCTGTAAATGTCTGTTTATGGATGGCAGCTGTCTGCAAAAAAAAAAAAAAGGCCTTTTGGAGTATCATGTCTGCAACCTCTAACCATCTCCTGTACCATGTCCGTAACCTCTAACCATCTCCTGTACCATGTCCGTAACCTCTAACCATCTCCTGTACCATGTCCGCAGCCTCTAATCACCTCCTGTACCATGTCCACAACCTCTAACCATCTCCTGTACCATGTCTGCAACCTCTAACCATCTCATGTACTATGTCTGCAGCCTCTAACCATCTCCTGTACCATGTCTGTAACCTCTAGCCATCTCCTGTACCATGTCTGCAGCCTCTAACCATCTCCTGTACCATGTCTGCAGCCTCTAAACATCTCCTGTAACATGTCTGCAGCCTCTAACCATCTCCTGTACCATGTCTGCAGCCTCTAACCATCTCC
>NW_028320139.1:42500-76151 GCF_062004578.1 Staurois parvus
TGCTTTACCGAAAAGCTCTATCTTGGTCTCATCTGTCCACAAGACGTTTTCCCAGAAGGCTTTTGGCTTACTCAAGTACATTTTGGCAAACTGTAGTCTTGCTTTTTTATGTCTCTGTGTCAGCAGTGGGGTCCTCTTGGGTCTCCTGCCATAGCGTTTCATTTCATTTAAATGTCGACGGATAGTTCGCGCTGACACTGATGCTCCCTGAGCCTGCAGGACAGCTTGAATGTCTTTGGAACATGTTTGGGGCTGCTTATCCACCATCCGGACTATTCTGCGTTGCAATCTTTCATCAATTTTCCTCATCCGTCCACGACCAGGGAGATTAGCTACAGTGCCATGGGTTGCAAACTTCTTGATAATGTTGCGCACTGTGGACAAAGGCAAATCTAGTTCTCTGGAGATGGACTTGTAACCTTGAGATTGTTGATATTTTGCCACAATTTTGGTTCTCAGGTCCTCAGACAGTTCTCGTCTCCTCTTTCTGTTGTCCATGCTTAGTGTGGCACAGACAGACACACAATGCAAAGGTTAAGTGAACGTCTCTCCTTTTTATCTGCTTTCAGGTGTGATTTCTATATTGCCCACACCTGTTACTTGCCCCAGGTGAGTTTACAGGAGCATCACATGCTTGTAACATTCTTATTTATCCGCAGTTGTGAAAGGGTGCCAATACTTTTGTCCAGCCCATTTTTGGAGGTTTGTGTGACATTATGTCGAATTTGCTTTCTTTCCTCCCTTTTTTTGTTTTGTCCCAATACACACAAAGGGAATAAACATGTGTATAGCAAAACATGTGTTAATGCAATACGTTTCGTGAGAAATACATGATTTCCTGGAGAAATATCAAGGGTGCCAACAATTTCGGCCATGACTGTATATATATATAGATATATATACACTGTATGTTGAAATGTGTTTTTATTACAAAATATATGAAAAATATTTTTAAACATAAACTGTATGTCTTTAAAGATACAAATCTACATTTTTGGAATGCATTTACAAATATATGTAAACATATATGTTAAAATGACCTTTTTTTATTATTATTTTAAAAAAAATCTGAAGAATATATTTAAAAAATATATACTTTAAAAAATATTTTTCATATATTTTGTAATACATAAATAACACGTTTCAACGTGCAGTATATATATATATATATATATATATATATATATATACAAATATTTATTGAAATATATTCTGAAATATATTGAATACGGCCAAAATTGTAATATTTCAAATATATGTCAATATATTTGGGAAGAATATTTGTAAAATATATATCAAATATGTTTTTCTTCCATGTGGGCATAGCTATTACTTGTAGGCCAAAAAACGCATTTCAGCATACAGTATATATATATATATATATATATATATATTTATATATATATATATATACATATATATATATATATATGTACATATATATATATACATACTGTATGTTGAAATGTGTTTTTACTATACAATATATGAAAAGTATTTTTAAAAATACATTTCAAATATACTGTATGTCTTTAAAAATACAAATCTACATTTTTGGAATGCATTTACAAATATATGTAAACATATACGTTAAAATTACCTTTTTTTATATTTTTTTTAAAAATCTGAAGAATATATTTAAAATATATATATTTTTAATATATATTTTTCATATATGTTGTAATACATAAATAATGCATTTCAACATGCAATATATATAGATATATATATATATATATATATCCATTCAGTCGTATCTGACCCTTGGCGATTGCATGGACCGTCACTCGTAAACGACTTTTTCCATGAATTCTCATATATATATATATATATATATATATATATTTATTGAAATATATTTTGAAATATATTGAATACGGCCAGAATTGTACAAATATATGTAAACATATATGTTAAAATTACCTTTTTTTATTATTATTTTTAAAAAAATCTGAAGAACATATTTAAAAAATATATACTTTAAAAAATATTTTTCATATATTTTGTAATACATAATACATAATACACATTTCAACGTGCAGTATATATATATATATATATATATATATATATATATATATTGAAATATATTCTGAAATATATTGAATATGGCCAAAATTTTAATATTTCAAATATATTTTTCTTCCATGTGGGCATAGCTATTACTTGTAGTCTGTTTCTTACTTCCTCACCCCAAGACATGTTTACAGCTGAAGGTTAATCTGCTGATATTTCACCTTCCCTGGTATCTCCCCCCTCCCTCCATGCTGATGACATCTTTAAATAAATTCTTTCCATTTTCATGACATTTCTTATTTTAGACTCAGTGATGTGACCGTGTTCCATGTTATACCCTATCTATGGTTGCAGAGGTGGGGTATGTCTTTGACCCTTTTACTGCCACCCACGTATGTCCTACACTGGAGGGGGCTTTTGTAAATCTGACAAGCTGAATGTTGGCTATCAGACAGAAGTGATCCTGCAGCGGTACAGCCGTCCAATCGCCTCCACAGACCTATAGTACATTATTAGTTAACACTCAACTGATGGCCTGTCGGGGCTTTCAAAGTTTGGGTTCAAACATAATATTAAAGCCTGACATATCGGGTTGGGTAAGATAAAAGTTCAGCGCTCCAAGCTCCATGCACAGCCCCCAAATCCATCACTGCCCCGGGTGCCGGGCCCTCGAGAGCTCATTCCACTCATCCTAATGGCAAGAAAACAAAGCTGCGCTCATCATGACTTTATTCAATAAAACTTTCTTCCAACACAGTCCCCACCTTTAGCCCCGCCCCACTGATTTTCTCAAAAAAAATGAAAAACCCGTAACTGAACAAAAAACGTGCAAGTGCAAAACACAAGCAAAAAAAAGTGCACTTAGGGGTGTGCTTTAGTCCACCCCCCGAAGAGGTAGGACCTCTACCCTGATCCCCCGGGGCTCAAGGGTCCAGACAGGGACAAAGGTTTCCACATGGTCCACCTAGCCAAAACGCCTGGTGGCAGGGCTGCTGTTAGAAACCACAGGGCCCCATATAGCCAACCTGACATGGCCCCCTCCCCCCCAAAAAACAGCAGTTTACTATGCTTCAGTTATGAATGACCACAGTGAATGAGCGATAACGATCACTCATTGTGTTCATTCGGGAAAGAAAGGGTGTACTTGCAGCTGTTGGTGGGATGGAGGGGAGGGAAGCTGGCAGCAATGTGGGGGGCACACAGGGGGACATGGGCAGCAGGGGGAACGTATTGTGAATGGGGGGAGATGGGTGCGGCGGGGGGGCAATTACTGGAACCAATCCCCTGTATGGCTCTCTCTGCACCAGCTGAAAGCCAGCGGGAGAGGAGAAGAAGCAAGCTTTCAGCTGCTGCAGAGAGATACATACAGTACATGGGATCGGTTCCAGTTATTGCCACCCCCCACCCCGTGCAGATCACCCTCCCAGCCCACAACTTATTCACCCAGCTGGTTCAACTGGATGGACTTTTGTCTTTTTTCAGCCAGACTAACTATGTAACTATGTAGCTGACTGCCTGGGCCCCCTGCTGGTCTGGACCCCGTTCAAAAGGACTGGTGGTACCCCCTTATCCACGGCCCTGCCTGGCGGACCCCTTTCCTTGTGGCTAGCCGAAACCGCCCACCAAGTACTAGGTCAGAGGGGCTCTCCCGAAGAGAAAGACCCCTCCCCTTAGGGACAGGGGAGGAAGGAACCTGATGGCCGCGCATCCTCCCCCCTAGACTTCAGTCCAGGCCCGAGGACCCACACCCTCCATCCTAGTGAGAAACAAAAAAACACACACAAAAGTGAAAGGTGACAAAACATTGGAGAAAAATAATTAAATAAGTGGCCGTGCAGTTGTGCCCTGGCTGGGCCCTGAGGCCCGTAGCAAAAAAAACTGCCCTGGCCAAAAGGCGCAGTGCAGAAAAAGTGTCCTTTTGCACTTTTCACACTTGGGATCCCACCCCCACGTGCTACTAAGAGTCCCCCTGAGGCGACCACTCCCAGGGGGCACTGCTCCGCAGACTCTCTGCCTCCCCGGCCCCTGGCCAGACAAGGTGGATCCCTTCAAATCAGGAGGAACTGGGCCTCTCCAGTTTTCCCGGGGAGATTACTCCCGAGCCCCAACTGCTTGTGGGCACCTCAGTTTCTCTTCCAGCCAGTACTAGCTTTTGGAGCCCCCATCATACCAACAGCGGTGCTATATAGCCAGCCATCCTCGCCTAAAAGCAAGAATGACGGCGGAGCGCCCCTACTGGACACTGGTAAGAACAGATACTACACTTGATCCAAAAGGTCGAGAAGTGCCCCACTTACGCATTTCACCCCAATGGCTACATATAAGCCTAACAGGGGGAAATGCGTCAGTTGGGCGTGGCTGTTTTATACCTAGACACAGGGCTCGAAAAGTACCAGGCGCCAGGTTGCCATGGTGGCTAGAAATTACGTCCTGGTGCCTGGGCTTTTGTCAGCCCATTCACTGTTGGCACCAGGCACAATTAAGATGCCAGTTTATTGAATCAGTCATGGTGTGGCATCTTCAGAGTGCGGCTTTGTTTTATACCTAGACACAGGGCTCGAAAAGTCCCAGGCGCCGGGTTGCCACGGTGACTAGAAATTGCGTCCTGGTGCCTGAGCTTTTGTCAGCCCATTTACTGTTAGCACCAGGCACCATTAAGACCCTCCTAACAGCCTCCTCACTTTGCAAAGAGCTCCTGGCTATCGGTTAGGGTGGTCATGGGCAGGGCTGCTGTTAGAAACCATGAGGCCCCATACAGCCAACCTGACAGGGCCCCCCCTCAAAAAAAGAAAGTTTACTATGCTTCAGTTGTGAATGAAGACAGTGAGTGATTGATACCGATCTCTTATTGTGTTCATGGATGAAAGGAAGGGGCTGGTAAATGTTCCCCACTTTCCATCCTGATGGATCTTATTGTGACGGTGGGAAAGAGAGGAGGGAAGCCAGTAGCACTGTGGGGGTGTGGGCACATGGGCGGGGGCCTGGGCAGCATGGAGAAATGTATGGTGCACAGGAAGAGTGATGGGTTCAGTGGGGGTGGTGATGGGCGTGGTGGGGGGCAGGGGTGGACTGACAACTCATGGGGCCCCCGGGCAATAGGGGATCATGGGGCCCCTGTGTCCTTGCCCAAACTCAAAAAAGCCTGTGAAAAAGGTACCAGGGGCATCTCATGGGGCCCCCTACTGACCCCGGGCCCTCGGGCAATGCCCGAGTTTCCAAATGGTCAGTCCGCCCCTGGAGGGGGGTAATTACTGGAACCGATCCCCTGTATGGCTCTCACTGCAGCTAGTTGGAGGGAGAGGAGAAGAAGCCAGTTTTCAGCTGCTGCAGAGAGAACTATACAGGGGATCAGTTCCAGTAATTGCCCCCCCCCCCCCCGACGTTCTGATCACCTTCCCTGCCCAATTCCAAATCACCCAGCTGCCTGGGCCCCCCCCCCCCCCTGCTGGCCTGGGCCCCATACAGGACTGGTGGTACCCTCTTATCCATGATCCTGGTCACGGGACACTGTTGACCAATGAGAGTTTCTTCTTTTGTCTCGGAGGAAAGAACAGACTATCATTGGTCAGTGCTGTCACATGACCACGCTAACCAATTGCCAGGAGCCCTTGCAAAGACTATGTTTCTACACCGTAGATTTGTAGACTTGTAGATTCCTGGGCTGTGTGCGGATGTTTCACCCGCAACCATTACACAAGACATGAGTGCACGGGGGGGGGGCAGCAGTGAGGGGGTTATTCGGAGGGTCCTAATGGGGTTTTTTAGTTGTGAAGGTTTAGATGCCATTTAACATCTAATAACAAAAATAAATTTAGTTCTGCTACTTACCTGCAGCAAAGATAAAGTTGTTTTTTCTCAGTGGGGGGAATTTGTGAAGGGGCAAAATTTGTGAAGAGTGGGGGGGATTTGTGAAGGAGGAGAATTTGTGAAGAGTGGGGGGGGGGTTGTGAAGGGGGAGAATTTGTGAAGAGTGGGGAGGGGTTGTGAAGGGGGGAATTTGTGAAGAGTGGGGGATTTATGAAGGGGGAGAATTTATGAAGAGTGGGGGGGATTTGTGAAGAGTGGGAGGGGGGTTGTGAAGGGTGGAATTTTTGAAGCGTGGGGGGATTTGTGAAGGGGAAAATTTGTGAAGGGGGGAATTTGTGAAGAGTGGGGGGATTTGTGAAGAGTGGGAGGGGTTGGGAAGGGTGGAATTTGTGAAGAGTAGGAGGGGGGTTGTGAAGGGGGAAATTTTTAAAGAGTGGGGGGATTTGTGAAGGGGGAAGATTTGTGAAGAGTGGGGGGAATTTGTGAAGGGGGAGAATTTGTGAAGAGTGGGGGGGATTTGTGAAGAGTGGGGGAAATTTGTGAAGGGGGAGAATTTTGTGAAGAGTGGGGGGATTTGTGAAGAGTGGGAGGGGTTGGGAAGGGTGGAATTTGTGAAGAGTAGGAGGGGGGTTGTGAAGGGGGGAATTTTTTAAAGAGTGGGGGGATTTGTGAAGGGGGAAAATTTGTGAAGAGTGGGGGGAATTTGTGAAGGGGGGAATTTGTGAAGAGTGGGGGGGATTTGTGAAGGGGGAAAATTTATGAAGAGTGGGGGGGGACTTGTGAAGGGGGATTTGTGAAGAGTGGGGGGGGAATTGTGAAGGGGGATTTGTGAAGAGTGGGAGGGGTTGTGAAGGGTGTAATTTGTGAAGAGTGGTGAATTTGTGAAGAGTGGGGCATTTGTGAAGGGGGAAATTTGTGAGGAGTGGGGGTGATTTGTGAAGGGGGGAATTTGTGAAGAGTGGGAGGAGGATTTGTGAAATGGGGAACATTTAAGAAGAGTGGGGGGGAGTTGTGAAGGGGGAGAATTTGTGAAGGAATGGGGGGCATTTGTGAAGGGGAGAATTTATGAAGAGTGGGGGGGATTTGTGATGGGGAGAAATTTGGTTGAAGAGTGGGGGGGATTTGTGCAGAGTGAGGATTTGTGAAGAGTGGGGGGGAATGTGGATTTATTTGTGAAGGTGGAGAGTTTGTGAAGAGCGGGGGGGGATTTGTGAAGGGGGAGAATTTGTGAGGAGGGGGGGGGAATTTGTGAAGAGTGGGGGGGATTTGTGAAGAGTGGGAGGTGTTGTGAAGGTTGGAATTTGTGAAGAGTGGGGGGGGGGGATTTTGTGAATGGGGAGAATTTATGAAGAGTGGGGGGATTTGTGAAGGGGGAGGATTTGTGAAGCGTGGAGGGGATTTGTGAATGGGGAGAATTTGTGAAGTGTGCGGAGGATTTGTGAAGGAGTGGGGATTTGTAAAGGGGAGAAGTCTGTGAAGAGCAAATTTGTTAAGAGTGGGGGGGGGTATTGTGAAGAGTGGGCGGGGGGGGGGAATTGTGAAGAGGTGAGAGCTGTGGGGGAGGGGGATTTGTGAAAATTGCTGAGAGGGCAGTTGGCATAATGATAAGAAGTTTCCCCCATGACAGATTTTATTGCCATTCTCCCCATCCTATGACCCGGCAGTAATGGTGTTCCGTCAGGATTACAGGCTGGCCGCTCTGTTGTATGTAAGTTTGGGTCCCGGGTGCAAATGACTTCCCTTGCCCCGAACGCTGACAACCCACGCTACCCTAAAAAAAAAAACTGGCTCCTAACTTTTTAGCTGGCTTCTAGATTCACAGCAAATTTGTCATCCCTGCAGTAACATATTGGGTGTCTATTCAATGCAATTCATTTTTTATATTTTACCAAAAAAATTGGGGAACCTTTTTGCATCTGTTTGCTTTTTCTTTACTGAAAATTTTGGCTTGCTAAAAAATTGTCCTAAAATCACACGACTTACAAAAATTGAACCTTCCACCCAGGGACAGACTGACCATTCGAGCCCTCAGGCACTGCCCGAGGGCCTGAGGTCAGTAGAGGGGCCCCTGGTACCTTTTATAGGCTTTTTTGGGTGTGCTTTGAGTGCGGGCAAGGACACAGGGGCCCCATGATCCCCTATTGCCCAGGGGCCCCATGAGTGTCAGTCCTCCCCTGCTTCCACCACTCAATCCTCCAGGGTCTCTGCTTTCAGAAAATATATCATGTTCGGGGGTTTTAACCAATCTTCAGGCCTAAAATTATTTTTTTAACATGTGTAATACAGAGACAGATTCTCATATGGAAACCAAAATGTTCATCCAGGGGACGCAGAGCAGCTCCTCGCCGTCTCCTCGCCGTCTCCCCGCCGTCTCCTCGCCGTCTCCCCGCCGTCTCCTCGCCATCTCCTCGCCATCTCCCTGCCGTCTCCTCGCCGTCTCCCCGCCGTCTCCTCGCCGTCTCCCCGCCGTCTCCCCGCCGTCTTCCCGCCGTCTCCTCGCCGTCTCCCTGCCGTCTCCTCGCCATCTCACGCCGTCTCCTCGCCGTCTCCCCCGCCGTCTCCTCGCCGTCTCCCCGCCGTCTCCCCGCCGTCTCCCCGCCGTCTCCTCGCCGTCTCCCCGCCGTCTCCCCGCCGTCTCCTCGCCGTCTCCCGCCGTCTCCTCGCCGTCTCCCCGCCGTCTCCGCGCCGTCTCCTCGCCGTCTCCCCGCCGTCTCCCCGCCGTCTCCCCGCCGTCTCCCCGCCGTCTCCTCGCCGTCTCCCCGCCGTCTCCTCGCCGTCTCCCCGCCGTCTCCTCGCCGTCTCCCCGCCGTCTCCCCGCCGTCTCCTCGCCGTCTCCCCGCCGTCTCCCCGCCGTCTCCTCGCCGTCTCCCCGCCGTCTCCTCGCCGTCTCCCCGCCGTCTCCCTGCCGTCTCCTCGCCGTCTCCCCGCCGTCTCCTTCTGCAAGAGTGATAATCTTATTCTGCAATTTTGTTTTTGTATTTATGTACGAAGGCACTAAAATTTCTGGTACCGAGCATGAAAAAAAACTGTAAAACTAATTAAAGTGTGTTTAATTTTTTGTTGTTGTTGTTGTTAATGTGACACTAAAAAATGGACAAAATGAAAAAAAAAAACAAATAGGAAAAAACAAAAAATCTGGAAAAAAAAAAAAGTTAGCACCAGAGGAGAAAGGAATAATAAAAAAAACTTTTAGAACAGAAACAAAGAAAACCGTTTTTTTTTCTTCAAAATTTTGTCTTGCAAAAATCATATTTTCAATGTAGTCTAAAAAGAATAAAAAAAAATGTTTTTAACAAATACATGACTCGCTATTAGTATGAAAAAAAACGATTCCACAGCAGCTGGTTTCAAAATCTGACAGCCTGAGCCAGCCCTTCCACAGCCCGCCGCTCCAGTGAGTGCTGGAGGGGAGAGCAGAGAGCCAGAGACTGACAGTCATGGCCAGGGGCGGACTGTCAACTCATGGGGCCCCGGGCAATAGGGGATCATGGGGCCCCTGTGTCCTTGCCCACACTCAAAGCACACCAAAAAAGCCTGCAAAAGGTACCAGGGGCATCTCATGGGGCCCCCTACTGACCCCGGGCCCTGGGGCAGCGCCTGAGTTTCCAAATGGTCAGTCCGCCCCTGGTCATGGCTCTCTGCTCAGCGAAGACCTGAGAACTGAGCGATCAGAGTTCTAAGTCTTATAAGCAGCGGGGGGGAAGGGGGGCAGATGATTTTTTTTTTTTTTAAAGCATACTTCTCTTTTAATTAGGACTCATGAGGGTTAACTAAATGGTAATAAGAAAATAGAAAATAAATAGAAAAAAAATAAATAACATAAATAGAACAGATTTTTTTTTTTTTTAATGTATGCTTTCTTTAACTGATGTACTATACAGTCCAGATCAATGGTCACTGCACTGATCTACAGAAAAGTAAAATAGTAAATAGAATGTAACAAGACGTTGTTACACTGTATTTTACTCAATGATACGTGCAGATTATCTGCTTGCAAGTGTCGTCGTTCACAGGAAGGGCTGGATTTTTGGTGGTTTATACATATTACCAAAAGTATTGGCCCCGCCATCCCAATCATGTAATTCAGGTGTTCCAATCCCCTCCCAATCATGTGATTCAGGTGTTCCAATCCCCTCCCAATCATGTGATTCAGGTGTTCCAATCCCCTCCCAATCATGTGATTCAGGTGTTCCAACCCCCTCCCATTCATGTGATTCAGGTGTTCCAATCCCCTCCATATCATGTGATTCAGGTGTTCCAACCCCCTCCCAATCATGTGATTCAGGTGTTCCAATCCCCTCCCAATCATTGGAATTCAGGTGTTCCAATCCCCTCCCAATCATGTGATTCAGGTGTTCCAATCCCCTCCCAATCATGTGATTCAGGTGTTCCAATCCCCTCCCAAATCATTGAATTCAGGTGTTCCAATCCCCTCCCAATCATGTGATTCAGGTGTTCCAATCCCCTCCCAATCATGTGATTCAGGTGCTCCAATCCCCTCCATGGACACAGGTGTATACAATCAAGCCCCTAGGCATGCAGACGGCTTCTACAAACATTGGTGAAAGAATGGGTCGCTCTCAGGAGCTCAGTGACTCCAAGCGTGGTCCTGTGATAGGTGGCCACCTGGGCAATAAGTCCATCCGTGACATTTCCTGGCTACTAAAATATTCCACGCTCAACTGTTAGTGGGATTATAACAAAGTGGAAGCGACTGGGAACAACAGCCACTCAGCCACCAAGTGGTAGGCCACGTCACATGACAGGGCGGGGTCAGCGCATGCTGAAGCGCACAGTGCGCAGAAGTCGCCAACTTCGTCCAAACTTGGTGTGGCCTTCAGATGAGCCCAACAACAGTCCGTAGAGAGCTTCATGGAATGGGTTTCCATGGCCGAGCAGCTGCATCCAAGCCTTCCATCACCAAGTGCAATGCAAAGCGTCGGATGCCGTGGCGTAAAGTATGCCGCCACTGGACTCTAGAGCAGAGGAGACGTGTTCTCTGGAGGGACCAATCACGCTTCTCTGTCTGGCAATCCGATGGATGTGTCTGGGTTTCGCGGTTGCCAGGAGAACGGTACTTGCCTGACTGCGTTGTGCCAAGTGTAAAGTTGGGTAGAGGAGGGATTATGGTGTGGGGGTGTTTTTCAGGGGTTAGGCTTAGCCCCCTAGTTCCAGTGAAGGGAACTCTTAAGACAACATTTTGGACAATTTCATGCTCCCAACTTTGTGGTAGAAGTTTGGGGATGGCCCCTTCCTGTTCCAACATGACTGCCCACCAGTGCACAAAGCAAGGTCCATAAAGACATGGAGGAGCCAGTTTGGGGTGGAGGAACTTGACTGTCCTGCACAGAGTCCTGACCTCAACCCCATAGAACACCTTTGGGATGAATTAGAGCGGAGACTGCGAGCCAGGCCTCCTCCCCCGACATCAGTACCTGACCTGACAAATGTGCTTCTGGAAGAATGGTCCACCTTCCCATAGACACCCTCCTAAACCTTGTGGACGGCCTTCCCAGAAGAGTTGAAGCTGTTATAGCTGCAAAGGGCGGGGCCAACTCAATATTGAACCCTACGACTAAGACTGGGGGGCTATTAAAGGTCATGTGCGTGGAAAAGGCGGGGCCAACTCAATATTGAACCCTATGGACTAAGACTGGGAGGCCATTAAAGGTCATGTGTGTGGAAAGGGCGGGCCAACTCAATATTGAACCCTACGGACTAATGCAGGCCATAGATGGGTCAAAAGCCGGCTGTTTTTTAAAAAAGAAAAACAAAAAATTGGTCATTCAATAGGCTGACGTTACCACTAACGGTAAAAAAAATTGGCAGATTTTTGTCCCTTCTACGGCCGGCATTTTTACTTCTGTCCCTGCAGAGAGCTCCGCTATTATATTTTATATGAAAAGTCTTGCGGTTGCAGCAATGTATCTATTTGTATCCATTTCGGATACAGATGTTTTTATTCGGATACAAACAGATACATTGTTGCAACCGCAAGACTTTTCATGTCAAATATATTAGCGGACTGGAATTCTTATTCATTTTCTTCTTCTTTTTCTTCTTTTTCTTCTTCTTCTTTTTCTTCTTCTTGCAGGTCACAGCTCATTTTTTATCAGTAAAACAATCGCCCAATTTGGCTATCATTTCCAGGAAAATCGGCCGATCAGGAAAATCGGCAGATCGGCAAAATTGCCTGATTTTTAAAAAATGGCCAACCAATTAACCCACTAACAGTGCGAAAATCGGCCGATTTTTTTTTCGGCCTAAAAATCGGCCAATTTCTGACCCGTCTATGGCCTGCATAAGACGGGGGTCCATTAAGGTCATTTGCGTGGAAAGGCCGACCGACCAATACTGCGGGCAATACAGTGTATATATCCATCATAAGCACAAGGGTCCAGCTGGGTGACAATGCTGAGAAATGGTGGAGGAAATATATTTTTCTCACAGTGTTGCCCCATAAAAAAAATTGAATGGTTTGCTGATGTACCAAATTGGCAGATATTAATCAATGGTATTGATTAGGGAGGCAATGCAATAAACACCCTAAATACACCCCAAAATCCCAACACCATGTAAATGATTTTGAAGCAGATTTTCTATAAGCAGCTCAGTGAGTGAAGTTCTGAGTCTCTTCTGCAAAATTTTACCAACAAGGAAATCTGTAATTTCACATTGAAATCAATTTGACCGCGATCACTGCGCTCCTCCCCTCTGATTTCATTAGGAAATGGCGGCGCACTCATCTGCCTAATAAATAGTTTATTGATCTGTGAAGAGCCGAGAGCTCAGCTCTCCCATCGTCCTCCTCTCCTCTCTGTAACCGGATGTCAGGTGTCTGTATATAGAGAAATATCTCCAATAAATATATAATACCTTATATCTGGAGGGTGGTGATGTCACTCTGTATAATACATCTTATATCTGGAGGGCGGTGATGTCACTCCTGTATAATATATCTTATATCTGGAGGGCGGTGATGTCACTCTGTATAATATATCTTATATCTGGAGGGCGGTGATGTCACTCTGTATAATATATCTTATATCTGGAGGGCGGTGATGTCACTCCTGTATAATATATCTTATATCTGGAGGGCGGTGATGTCACTCTGTATAATATATCTTATATCTGGAGGGCGGTGATGTCACTCTGTATAATATATCTTATATCTGGAGGGCGGTGATGTCACTCTGTATAATATATCTTATATCTGGAGGGCGGTGATGTCACTCTGTATAATATATCTTATATCTGGAGGGCGGTGATGTCATTCTGTATAATATATCTTATATCTGGAGGGCGGTGATGTCACTCTGTATAATATATCTTATATCCGGAGGGCGGTGATGTCACTCTGTATAATATATCTTATATCTGGAGGGCGGTGATGTCACTCTGTATAATATAATCTTATATCCGGAGGGCGGTGATGTCACTCTGTATAATATATCTTATATACGGAGGGCGGTGATGTCACTCTGTATAATATATCTTATATCCGGAGGGCGGTGATGTCACTCTGTATAATATATCTTATATCCGGAGGGCGGTGATGTCACTCCTGTATAATATATCTTATATCTGGAGGGCGGTGATGTCACTCTGTATAATATATCTTATATCTGGAGGGCGGTGATGTCACTCTGTATAATATATCTTATATCCGGAGGGCGGTGATGTCACTCTGTATAATATATCTTATATCTGGAGTGCGGTGATGTCACTCTGTATAATATATCTTATATCTGGAGGGCGGTGATGTCACTCTGTATAATATATCTTATATCCGGAGGGCGGTGATGTCAGCTTATAATATATCTTAATATCCGGAGGGCGGTGATGTCACTCTGTAATAATATATCTTATATCCGGAGGGCGGTGATGTCACTCCTGTATAATATATCTTATATCTGGAGGGCGGTGATGTCACTCTGTATAATATATCTTATATCTGGAGGGCGGTGATGGTCACTCTGTATAATATATCTTATATCTGGAGGGTGGTGATGTCACTCTGTATAATATATCTTATATCTGGAGGGTGTTATATTTATATCTGGAGGGCGGTGATGTCACTCTGTATAATATATCTTATATTCTGGAGAGCGGTGATGTCACTCTGTATAATATATCTTATATCTGGAGGGCGGTGATGTCACTCCTGCTTTAAAATCTGTGGAACGGCTCTTTTTTTTTGCCCACTTCCTGTGTACATGTCCCCCAGCGATGGCTCCATGGCATTTCTCAGAGCGGGTTTCCTAACGGTGACAACAATGGACAGAGGGGTCCTTTTATGACACAGAGAATAGCTGCGATTCAACGGATCTCAGCTATTCTCTGGTCATTCACAGTTTATAACACTCAGGAGATCATGTCAGCCCTTCTCTGGAGATCTGTGTTCTCCGTCCAGATTCTCCAGCCCAGAGCCGGAGAATCAGAGGGACCGAAAACTAAGCAGAGATAATTTACCTCTGCTTAGTAAACTGATCTTTTACTGTAATCTGGAGAGATTATAGTAAAATGAGCCGTTCTCCAGCGTTCGGAGAACTGCTTCATAAACTGCATTCACAGGAGAACTTTGTTCTCCGAGAATGCCGGAGAACTGAGCAGCGATCTATTACCGCTGGTTCACAAACGGACACCCATGTCTGTGTAATGTGTGTTAAATCAACCACTTGTGTTCTCCATTGGAAGCCCAAGTGACAGGGTGACAACGCAGGAGCACAATTGGGAGACTGGGACACAAGTTGTCACCCTATAACAGGAAGTGCCTAAATAAGAACCTTCATGGTAGGATCAACAGGAATTATTTGAATGAAATCTGCAGCTCTAATAGATTGAAGATGACTTTTAGAATTCTATTAACATGCTAAATATAATACGAACATTTGTTGATTGGATTTATACTTTTATACACTAGAACATAATATAAAATATTGGATGTTTATCAATGTTAACCCCTCCCCCTTCAGAGGATTCCCCCCTTCGCCCTCCAGAGGATTCCCCCCCCTTCGCCCTCCAGAGGATTCCCCCCCCCCTTTGCCCTCCAGAGGATTCTCTGGCCCCCCCCCCCTTCCTGACCAGGCCATTTTTTGCGATACAGCACTGCGTTACTTTAACATTTGCGGCGGTCATGTAACGCAGCACCCAAACAAAATTTGCATCCTTTTTTCCCCAGAAATCTCAAAGAACTGGAAGACTTTTGTAAGGAAGAATGGGCAAAGATCCCTCAAACAAGAACTGAAAGACTCTTGGCTGGCTACAAAAAGCGTTTACAAGCTGTGATACTTGCCAAAGGGGGCAGTACAAGATATTAACTCTGCAGGGGGCCCAAACTTTTGCAGACGCCATTTTTTTGTTTTCTGTTATTTTGAAAGTGTAAATGATGGAAATAAAATCTAACTTTTGTTGACATATTATAAGAATGTCTAATCTGTAATTTGATGCCTTTTGGAGATTTTTCCATCTTTCCTTGGCTTCTTTATGCACATTAATACAAATTTTTAGCTGGGGTGCCCAAACTTTCCATCCCCACTGTATAAATATATATATATATATACACTGCATGTTGAAATGCATTTTTTATATAATACAAAGTATATGAGAAATATTTTAAAAAACATATATTTTTTAAATATATCCTTCAGTTTTGTTTTTAACATGTAAAAAAGTAATTTTAACATATATTTTTGCATATATTTGTAAATGCATTCCAAAAATGTAGCTTAAATGTATTTTAAAGAACTGCAGTATATTTGAATGTAAAAAATTAAAAAATTAACTTTTAAAAATATTTTTCATATGTTTTATAATAAAAACTCATTGCAACACACAGTGTGTGTATATATACTATATATATATATATATATATATATATATATATATAAAATGTATTTATTTATTGAAATATATTTTGAAGTATTATTTTTGAAATATATTGAATACGGGCAAAATTGTACTAATTCAAATATATGCCGATATATTTGGGAAGAATATTTTTTAAATATATATATATATATATATTTTTCTTTCATGTGGGTAAAGCGGTTAAAGCAGATGCATTGGGACCTTTCCAAGAATGTCCTTGCCCACGTGACAGGGTGACAACACAGGAGAACAATTGTGACACAAGTACAGAGCGTTGTCACCCTATAACAGGAAGTACCTAAACAAAGATCTTCATGGAAGGATCACCAGGGATTTTAAAAGCTGTTGATTTGAAAGTAAATTTTCAAATGAAAGCCCAACTGCAGCTTATTTTTGCCTTCTATTTGCAGACCAGCATTCTAAAATAGGACAGTGGGTAAATGGTTAGCACTTCCGCCAGGCAGAACTTGGGTCGTTGGTTCAAATCCCAACCATGGCACCACCTGCCTGGAGTTTGCATGTTCTCCCAGTGCCTGTGTGGGCTTCTTCCAGGTACTCTGGCTTCCTCGCACCATCCAAAGACATGCTGGGAGGTTAATTGTCTCCTGTCTAAATTGGCCCTAATATGTGTATGTATGAATGTGAGTTTGGGACCTTAGATTGTACGCCCCTTGAGGGTTATGGAACCTTAGATTGTACGCCCCTTGAGGGTTAGGGACCTTAGATTGTACGCCCCTTGAGGATTATGGACCTTAGATTGTACACCCCTTGAGGTTTAGAGACCTTAGATTGTACGCCCCTTGAGGGTTAGGGACCTTAGATTGTACGCCCCATGAGGGTTAGGGACCTTAGATTGTACGCCCCTTGAGGGTTAGGGACCTTAGATTGTACGCCCCTTGAGGATTATGGACCTTAGCATGTACGCCCCTTGAGGTTTAGGGACCTTAGATTGTACACCCCTTGAGGGTTAGGGACCTTAGATTGTACGCCCCTTGAGGGTTAGGAACCTTAGATTGTACACCCCTTGAGGGTTAGGGACCTTAGATTGTACGCCCCTTGAGAGTTAGGGACCTTAGATTGTACACCCCTTGAGGGTTAGGGACCTTAGATTGTACGCCCCTTGAGGGTTAGGGACCTTAGATTGTACGCCCCTTAAGGGATAGGGACCTTAGATTGTACTCCCCTTGAGGGTTAGGGACCTTAGATTGTACGCCCCTTGAGGGTTAGGGACCTTAGATTGTACGCCCCTTGAGGGTTAGGGACTTTAGATTGTAGGCCCCTTGAGAGTTAGGGACCTTAGATTGTACGCCCCTTGAGGGTTAGGGACTTTAGATTGTACGCCCCTTGAGGGCTGGGGACCTTAGATTGTACACTCCTCGGGGGTGGGGACCTTAGATTGTACCCCCCTTGAGGGTTAGGGACCTTAGATTGTACGCTCCTTGGGGGCGGGGACTGATGTGATTGTACAATATATACTGTATATAAAGTAAATCTGAAGAATATATTTAAAAAATATATATTTTTAAAAATATTTTTAATATATTTTGTAATGTATATAAAATGCATTTCAACATGCCGTGTATATATATATTTATAATGTATGTATATATGTGTATGTATATATATACTGCGTATATTGACCGCGCTATATAAGTATCTGAAATAAATAAATAAAATAAAAAGGTGGTCCAATAATGGGGGAGGGGGGGAATTATTATTCATGATTTATTTATTACAGGTATTTAAATAGCGCCAACAATTTACGCCGCGCCTTACACGCTGTGCATTCACCTCGGCTGGGCACGTCCGCGCCTACATGAGATTGATGCATCAATACGTTAATAGCGCCCATTCCACCTTCCCTTCCCGAGAAGAAAGCCGAATTCAGCAGCCGAGGGGTTAATCGGCGTTCCGGAAAGGTGCCCGTTTAATGACGTTCCAGCGATTCCACCTGCGCACCAATCCCCGGGGGCCCCCCCCCCTCGCTCCTTATCGCCATCGCAGGGAAGATTTGTGTCTTTGTGTTCCCTCTCAGCATCTTCGCGGCGGGCTCCTGGAGGGGGTCTAATTTATAGAAATACCGTGGGAAAAAGAGCGAATCCTTGGAGTGCGCAGAAGGGGCTGACCTCAATAACGAGCAGACATTAGTTCTGCCGAGCAGCCGGTTTGGGCAGAACAAGCTTTAGAGAAGTGCCGCGCCAGCACATGTAGCAGTATAGAAAATTTAATGGTCACTCTGGGGGCGGAGGTAAAGCCTTTCCTGAACTCGACATTATCTAAACAAACGCACTCCTAAATTGCTGAAGCGCGGGCAAATAATGATACCGGAGTGGGTGCTTTGCATTAAAAATTCATCGTTCCGAATATTAAAACTTTTTACTTCATCATGTCCAGGAACCGGGCAAATGCAAACGAATGAGCGCCCGGGCCGCGTCCCGGTCGGAAGGGGGACTGAGGAAGGCAGAGCTGCAATGCACCAGCCTGTTTCCAGCGGGCCGCCAAGCCGCAGTGCCGGAATGGGCTCAACGAGGGCGCACCGGAGAACGCAACCGGGACACCGGCTTGGCTTTGCAGATGTCAAGGAAGGAGATAAAAGAAACGATGGATGGGGGGGGGGGATGGAACTTGTGTGCACCTGAATGTAGATGTATAGAAAACTCAGAAAACGTCCAGAGGCAATCACGGGTCTAAAGTTCCTCTGAACTACTTTGGAGTTGTATGAAGTTTACTTTGGGCTCTGAGGAAGTCATCCTGGGCTCCTAATATAGCGTGCTTGGTATATATATATATGGGTTAGTGTTCCTGAACACCTGACCATCCCACCTACACTATATTGCCCCAAGTATTGGTCCGCCGGCCTTTCCACACACATGACCTTTAATGGCCTCCCAGTCTTAGTACGTAGGGTTCAATATTGAGTTGGCCGGCCTTTCCACACACATGGACTTTAATGGCCCCCCAGTCTTAGTCCGTAGGGTTCAATATTGAGTTGGCCGGCCTTTCCACACACATGACCTTTAATGGCCTCCCAGTCTTAGTCCGTAGGGTTCAATATTGAGTTGGCCGGCCTTTCCACACATATGACCTTTAATGGCCTCCCAGTCTTAGTCCGTAGGGTTCAATATTGAGTTGGCCCCGCCCTTTCCCCACACATGACCTCTAATGGCCCCCCAGTCTTAGTCCGTAGGGTTCAATATTGAGTTGGCCACGCCCTTTGCAGCTATAACAGCTTCAACTCTTCTGGGAAGGCCGTCCACAAGGTTTAGGAGGGTGTCTATGGGAAGGTTGGACCATTCTTCCAGAAGCACATTTGTCAGGTCAGGCACTGATGTCGGGGGAGGAGGCCTGGCTCGCAGTCTCCGCTCTAATTCATCTCAAAGGTGTTCTATCAGGTTGAGGTCAGGACTCTGTGCAGGACAGTCAAGTTCCTCCACCCCAAACTGGCTCCTCCATGTCTTTATGGACCTTGCTTTGTGCACTGGTGTGCAGTCATGTTGGAACAGGAAGGGGCCATCCCCAAATTCCTCCCACAAAGTTGGGAGCATGAAATTGTCCAAAATGTCGCCTTAAGAGTTCCCTTCACTGGAACTAGGGGGCCAAGCCAAACCCCTGAAAAGCAACCCCACACCATAATCCCCCCTTCACCAAACTTTACACTTGGCACAATGCAGTCAGGCAAGTACCATTCTCCTTGCCACCGCCAAACCCAGACACGTCCATCGGATTGCCAGCCTGAGACACGTGATTGGTCCCTCCAGAGAACACGTCTCCACTGCTCTAGAGTCCAGTGGTGGCGTGCTTTACACCACGGCATCCGACGCTTTGCATTGCACTTGGTGATGGAAGGCTTGGATGCAGCTGCTCGGCCATGGAAACCCATTCCATGAAGCTCTCTACGCACTGTTGTTGGGCTCATCTGAAGGCCACACCAAGTTTGGAGGTCTCTAGCTATTGACTCTGCAGATAGTTGGCGACTTCTGCGCACTGTGCGCTTCAGCATGCGCTGACCCCGCCCTGTCATGTGACGTGGCCTACCACTTGGTGGCTGAGTGGCTGTTGTTCCCAGTTGCTTCCACTTTGTTATAATCCCACTAACAGTTGAGCGTGGAATATTTAGTAGCCAGGAAATGTCACGGATGGACTTATTGCCCAGGTGACCACCTATCACGGGACCACGCTTGGAGTCACTGAGCTCCTGAGAGCGACCCATTCTTTCACCAATGTATGTAGAAGCCGTCTGCATGCCTAGGGGCTTGATTGTATACACCTGTGTCCATGGAGGGGATTGGAGCACCTGAATCACATGATTGGGAGGGCGGGGACAATACTTTCGGCAATATAGTGTATATAAGCTTGTTGGGCATCCTATTCAAAAACTATGGACATTATTATGGAGTTGATCCCAACATGGACATTAATATGGAGTTGGCCACCCTATGGACACTAATATAAAGTTGGCCTTCCCATGGCCATACATAAGGAGTTGGCCCCAATGGACATTATTATGGAATTGGCCCTCCCATAGAAATTAGTATATAGTTGAACCCCTATGCACAATAATATGAAGTATGCTACCCCATTGACCATTAATATGGAGTTCACCCTCCCATGAACATTAGTATGGAGTTGGCCCCCCATGGACAGTAATATGATGTTGGCCCTCCCATGAACATTAGTATGGAGTTGGCTCCCTATTGACATTAATATAGAGTTGGCCCTCCCATAGAAATTAGTATGTAGTTGGCCCCCTATGCACATTATTATGGAGATGGCTACCCCATGGACAATAATATGGAGTTGGCCACCCCAAGGATATTACTGTGGAGTTTCCCTCATGGACATTACCATGGAGTTGCCCCGCCCTCCATGGACATTAATATGGAGTTTGCTCTTCTAAGGACATTGATATGGAGTTGCCCCCCCCATGGACATTAATATTGAGTTGCCCCCATGGACATTAATATTGAGTTGCCCCCATGGACATTAATATAGAGTTGCCCCCATGGACATTAATATAGAGTTGCCCCCATGGACATTAATATAGAGTTGCCCCCATGGACATTAATATAGAGTTGCCCCCATGGACATTATTATGGAGTTGTCCCCCACGGACATTAATATGGAGTTGGCCACCCCATGGACATTAATATGGAGTTGGCCACCCCATGGACATTATTATGGAGTTGGCCAACCCATGGACATTAATATAGAGTTGGCCACCCCATGGACATTATTATGGAGTTGGCCAACCCATGGACATTAATATAGAGTTGCCCTCATGGACATTAATATGGAGTTGGCCACCTCGTGGAAATGATTTATTTATTTGATGTATTTTTATAGCGTCAATAATTTATGCAGCTCTTGACATATATACAGTAAATACACATTGTACATTCTCATCAGTCCCTGCCCTCAAGAAGCTTACAATCCAAGGTCCCTAACTCACATTCATACATACACCTACTAGGGCCAATTTAGACAGAAGACAGTTTGTCTTTGGGGTGTCCCTGGAGAAAACCCATAAATATGGAATTGGCCATCCTATGGATATTAATTGGGGGTTGGCCCTCCCATGACCATTAATATGAAGGTGGCTCTTCTGTGGCCATGGAGTTGGCCTTTATATGGCCATTAGTATGGAAATGGAGCCCCATGTCCATTAATATGGAATTGCCCCCCTCCATGACCATTGATATAGAGTAGCCCCCTCCATGACCATTATTATTATGGAGTTGGCCTCCTTGGTAGCTATAAAAGCCTCCATTCTTCTGGGAGGGCTTCCCATATGATGTTGGATGGTGTCTGTGGGAATGCCTCTTTGTGAGGTCAGGTACTGATGTTGGATGAGAAGACCTGGCTCACGATCGATGTTTCAATCCAAAGGTGTTCAGTAGGGTTGAGGTCAGGGCTCTATGCAGGACATTTGAGTTCCTCCACATCAAACTGGTCAATCAGTGGGGGAGATTTATTAAAACAGGAGCACTCAGAATCTGGTGCAGTTCTTCATGGGAGCCAATCAGCTTCTAACTTCAGCTTGTTCATGTAAGCTTTGACAATAAAAGCTGGAAGCTGATTGGTTTCTATGCAGAGCTGCACCAGATTTTGCACTCTTCAGGTTTAGTAAATAAAGATGAGATGTGCACTACAGAAAAATATGTTTTGCTTCGGATTTGTTTGTCAAGTTAATCATTTCGTTTCATCATATTCATTATGTTAGAATGATTCGTTTTCAGAATTCTTTTCATAAATTCGGATTTGTTTCATATATTTGTTATCGTCAAATCAAGCTGAAATTCGGAAGATGGACTAAGTGCTTTCTGTTTTATTCTGTTCTATTCTATTTTTTCTATTCTATTCGTTTCTTTTCTATTCTACTCTATTCTACTCTTCTGTGCCTCAGGCGCGCTCTGTGATCTGTGTCCCTTGGACACAGCTTATCACAGAGTGAGGGAAAGGGCCAATCACAGTGTAACCAGGCTTGCCAATTATCGCCAGTCTTTTCCTCACATGCTGCGACAACGAGAAGAAAGCCAGTAACCAGCAGTTCACACACGGGACATTTACATTACTGATCATCAATGCTTTCATTATCAGTGCAGCCCCATCAGTGCCCACCAGTGCAGCCTAGCATCAATGCAGCCCATTAGCGCAGATCAGTGCCGCCTGTCAGTGCCCATTAGGGCAGCCTATCAGTGCTGCTTACCAGTGCCCAACAGTGCTGCCTATCAGTGCCTCCTCATCAGTGCCCACCAGTGCAGCCTAGCATCAATGCAGCCCATTAGCGCAGATCAGTGCCGCATGTCAGTGCCCATCAGGGCAGCCTATCAGTGCTGCCTATCAGTGCACATCAGTGCTGCCTATCAGTGCCTCCTCATCAGTTTCCATCAGTGCCGCCTCTCAGTGCCCATCAGTGCTGCCTATCAGTGCAGTTCAGTGCTGCCCATCAGTGCTTCCCATCATTGCCCATCAGTGCTGCCTGTCAGTGCTGCCTATCAGTCCAATCTCATCAGTGCCCATCAGTGGCGCCTCATCAGTGCCACCTCTCAGTGCCCATCAGTGCTGCATATCAGTGCACTTCAGTGCTGCCCATCAGTGCCGCCTATCAGTCCAATCTCATCAGTGCCCATCAGTGGCACCTCATAAATGCCACCTCTCAGTGCCCATCAGTGCTGCATATCGGTGCACTTCAGTGCTGCCCATCAGTACTGCCTATCAGTGCCACCTATCCTTCCAATCTCATTAGTGCCTATCAGTGCCACCTCATCAGTGCCGCCTCTCAGTTCCCATCAGTGCTGCCTATCAATGCAGTTCAGTGCTGCCCATCAGTACTGCCTATCAGTGCCGCCTATCAGTCCAATATCATCAGTGCCCATCAGTGGCACCTCATCAGTGCAGCCTCTCAGTTCCCATCAGTGCTGCCCATCAATGCCGCCTATCAGTCCAATCTCATCAGTGCCCATCAGTGGCACCTCATCAGTACTGACTCTCAGTTCCCATCAGTGCTGCCTATCAGTGCACTTCATTATTGCCCATCAGTGCTGCATCATCAGTGCCCATCAGTGCTGCCTATCAGTCCAATCTCATCAGTGCCCATCAGTGTGACCTCATCATTGCCCATCAGTGCTGCAACATCAGTGCCCATCAGTGAAGAAGAAAAATTACTTATTTCCTAAAATTTCGACAGAAATAAAAACAAAAATGTTTTGTTTTTTTGTTTTTTTAAAATCATCGGCCTGTTTCTACATCGGTTTTTACTGCACATACAGAATGATTTTCACTGTTGTGGGTTTAGTAACACTTTAAAAAGAAACCAGAAGCAAACCTCAGTAGCACAGATATCAGATCAACGGACAATATACAAGCCAGAACTTGCAACAAGTTTTTCAAACATTCATTCAGCATTAAAACAAAAGGGATCCTCGAAGCACGCCGCTGTGCTCAGGCCTCCCCCAACCCGTAGTGCTCTGAGAATCCTTTGTCATTTGTATTCATTGTTTATTGGTAAATCACTGTGTGCGGAGTATACCGTGACACAACTTATAACCACCACCATCCGTCCGTTGTATATAAACGGCCGGACGGTGGCAGTGCAGGGTCGGGTGGCCATTTACAAATGGCCTCCCCGCCCCCTGCGAGCATGCAGCACCGCAATCCAGTGCCCGCTGTGTCCTCCGGACACAGTGGAACACCAATCGTCGTACAGGACCTCACCAGTGATCATATGCAGAGTAGTAAGCAATGATGTCACTTCTGACATAATTGCTTACTACGTGTGAAATCTGTGAATGATCACAGAGCTCACATGGTACAGGGCTATTCACAACAGCCTTGTACCATGTGACAAGCTGTGACCAATCACAGCTCACACAGTAGTTCTCAATGGCTGCAGGAATGCAGCCAGAGAGAAGGAGAAATGATTGCTTTTACAGCCTTTATGGGTGTAAAAGCAATCAGTGTAAAAAAGAAAAAAAAAAAAATCTTCATCACCCCCCACAAGTAGTACAGTGTCACCATGGTGACTGCTAGGGTGACAGTATGTAAAAAAAAAAAAAACCATAAATAATAATATAAAAACATAAAATAAAAATGTAAAAAAATGTTTAAAAATTATAATTTTTGGTTATAAACTAATTTGTTTGTTTGTTTTTTTTTTTATAAAAAGGTAACGGAATAAATTTTGGCCGAGATTTATGATGAAATATTATTTATTTGCCAAATGTTATAAGAAAAACACTTTTTTTTTCAAAATTTTTGGACTTTTTAATTTATGTAGCAAAAAAAAATACAAATCCCAGCGGTGAATAAATACCACCAAAATAAAGCTTTATCTGTCTCAAAAAAATTCTAAAAAATTCATATGGGTACAGTGTTGCATGACCGCGCAATTGTCATTCAAAGTGTGATAGCGCTGAAAGCTGAAAATTGGCCTGGGGGGGCAGGAAGGGGGTGAAAGTGTCCGGACTGGAAGGGGGGGAAAGTGTCCGGACTGGAAGGGGGGGAAAGTGTCCGGACTGGAAGGGGGGGAAAGTGTCTGGACTGGAAGGGGGGGAAGTGTCCGGACTGGAAGGGGGTGAAAGTGTCCGGACTGGAAGGGGGGGAAAGTGTCCGGACTGGAAGGGGGGGAAAGTGTCTGGACTGGAAGGGGGGGAAGTGTCCAGACTGGAAGGGGGGGAAAGTGTCCGGACTGGAAGGGGGGGAAAGTGTCTGGACTGGAAGGGGGGGAAGTGTCCGGACTGGAAGGGGGGGAAAGTGTCCGGACTGGAAGGGGGGGAAAGTGTCCGGACTGGAAGGGGGGGAAAGTGTCTGGACTGGAAGGGGGGGAAAGTGTCCGGACTGGAAGGGGGGGAAAGTGTCCGGACTGGAAGGGGGTGAAAGTGTCCGGACTGGAAGGGGGTGAAAGTGTCCGGACTGGAAGGGGGTGAAAGTGTCCGGACTGGAAGGGGGGGAAAGTGTCCGGACTGGAAGGGGGGGAAGTGTCCGGACTGGAAGGGGGGGAAAGTGTCCGGACTGGAAGGGGGGGAAAGTGTCCGGACTGGAAGGGGGGGAAGTGTCCGGACTGGAAGGGGGGGAAAGTGTCCGGACTGGAAGGGGGGGAAAGTGTCCGAACTGGAAGGGGGGGAAGTGTCCGGACTGGAAGGGGGTGAAAGTGTCCGGACTGGAAGGGGGTGAAAGTGTCCGGACTGGAAGGGGGGGAAAGTGTCCGGACTGGAAGGGGGGAAAGTGTCCGGACTGGAAGGGGGTGAAAGTGTCCGGACTGGAAGGGGGGGAAAGTGTCCGGACTGGAAGGGGGTGGAAGTGTCCGGACTGGAAGGGGGGGAAAGTGTCTGGATCGGAAGGGGGGGAAAGTGTCGGGACAGGAAGGGGGGGGGGAAGTGTCAGGACAGGAAGGGGGGGGGAAGTGTCAGGACAGGAAGGGGGGGGGAGTGTCCAGACTGGAAGGGGGGAAAGTGTCCGGACTGGAAGGGGGGAAAGTGACCAGACCGGAAGGGGGGGGGAGTGTCCGGACAGGAAGGGGTTAAATAAAAAAAGCAACAAAGGAAGGTTCCCTTAAGGTCCCAGACTTGATAAAGTCAGAATAGGAATATAAAACGATCCTCTTTAATATTCAGGTTTGAGGGGTCCTCTGAGGGGGGGTGAAGTGGAGAGGACAGATCCCCCCCCCCCCCCAATCTCCAGTAAATGCGGCCCGGTCCGGAGACAGCCTCGCTGCCTGTAAAACATAGAGAACGGCGTCTGGAGGCCGCGGCTCCCCCAGCACTTAATGTTCTGTATTGTTAAAAGCGGAACGTCAGGATAACTTATAGGGAGACATGGAAGAAGTGGCAGTAATGATTTTTCATGTCACTTAGACATTACAGACGTCCTTAATTACTCCTTGGCAAAGGGCATATTTAAAGAGGAAGAGGAGAAGGTTCAGCGGCGTCATGAATAATTGAGGACCTCACAAACAGTCATATCGGCTGTACAGGGCGCTGGACACTTACAGGAAGTAGGACCGGCCCAGGGGGGCCCACATGGGGCCCCTTCATACTCAGCACAGACAATACGGGGGTCACTGTCCATGTGGGAACCGACAGGAGCATGTATTTCTCACTTGAAGATGGAGTGAGGAAGAGTCTGGGGCTGCGATGGAGAGATTTCCCTGCACTTCCTGTCCCGGGGACAGTTTACTTCCCTCTATTCTATATACATTGGGGGTCTATCTGCCTTTAGTAAATCAACCCCAATGTATATGGACTAGAATGAGGATAAAACGTATATGGACTAGACTGAGGATACAATGTATATGGACTAGACTGAGGATACAATGTATATGGACTAGACTGAGGCTAAAATCTATATGGACTAGACTGGGGATAAAATGTATATGGACTAGAATGAGGCTAAAATCTATATGGACTAGACTGGGGATAAAATGTATATGGACTAGACTGAGGATACAATGTTTATGGACTAGAATGAGGATACAATGTATATGGACTAGACTGAGGCTAAAATCTATATGGACTAGACTGGGGATAAAATGTATATGGACTAGACTGAGGATAAAACGTATATAGACTAGACTGAGGATAAAACGTATATGGACTAGATTGAGGATAAAACGTATATGGACTAGACTGAGGATAAAATGTACAGTCAAGTCTTTTCCAGGTAATAGGAACACGTGACTTTGTTTCAGTTGAAGCAATTGTGGGTGGAGGAGACAAATTCTCCTGAACTGAGGCCAGAGGTGGACATCTAGGACCACACAGATGAGTTTGTCCCTCCAATATCCGTCTTATGTTATGTGTCATACTGTTGCTGTCTCCGAAGATCTCTCCGTAGTTGTCCCTGGAGGAGTTCCTGGTCCTGCTCCCACCCAGATTGGATTTCTTAGTGTTCCCTCGATGGGAGGACAAGAGGAGACAATGTAGAACAGGTCCAGGATAGTTGAAAGGAGCTCCTGCAACCCGTCCGTTGAAACCACATTCTACATGAAACGGATGCATTTTGCCAAAACTGTAAAATTTCCCAAATCTTCGGCTTTTATTTAAAATTTCTGGAAAATAAAAAACATTTAAATTTGGCTTCTCCTATATCCCGGCTGGAACACAGAGGTGTCATAGCAAGTCTTCTCCACTTGCTGCTGACTTTAGGTGCATCTTATAGAGACTGGAGATTGTGACTCTTCCACACCCAGCTCTGTCCGTACCTCTTTTGCAGAGCTCTTGTCAAGATATTTAGTGGAGCACATTTGTTGGTGCCCTGCCCATCCTGATCATATACCGGTCATCAGGAACAGAGAACCAAAGCTACGAAAGAGGGACCACACACTCTACTTACTCCAGATGAGCACCTTCTTCTCATCACAGGTTACCACATACTGCCTCTATTTTGTACCTCCTTATCCTAAATGTGAGCCTTAGCTTCCTCCACGGAACCTACTGGTCAATAAAACCTTATCTTCCTCCATAGAACCCAACGGTCGATAAAACCTTAGCTTTCTCCATAGAACTCACTGGTCTATAGAATCTTAGCTTCCTCCATAGAACCCACTGGTCGATAGAACCTTAGCTTCCTCCATAGAACCCACTGGTCGATAGAACCTTAGCTTCCTCCATAGAACACACTGGTCGATAGAACCTTAGCTTCCTCCATAGAACCCACTGGTCTATAGAACCTTAGCTTCCTCCATAGAACCCACTGGTCAATAGAACCTTAGCTTCCTCCATAGAACCCAATGGTCTACAGAACCTTAGCTTCCTCCAATGAACCCACTGGTCTATAGAACCTTAGCTTCCTCCATAGAACTCACTGGTCTATAGAACCTTAGCTTCCTCCATAGAACCCACTGGTCTATAGAACCTTAGCTTCCTCCATTGAACCCACTGGTCAATAGAACCTTAGCTTCCTCCATAGAACTCACTGGTCTATAGAATCTTAGCTTCCTCCATAGAACCCACTGGTCGATAGAACCTTAGCTTCCTCCATAGAACCCACTGGTCTATAGAACCTTAGCTTCCTCCATAGAACCCGCTGGTCGACAGAACCTTAGCTTCCTCCATAGAACCCAATGGTCGACAGAACATTAGCTTCCTCCATAGAACCCACTGGTCGACAGAACCTTAGCTTCCTCCATAGAACCCACTGGTCTATAGAAACTTAGCTTCCTCCATAGAACCCACTGGTCTATAGAACCTTAGCTTCCTCCATAGAACCCGCTGGTCGACAGAACCTTAGCTTCCTCCATAGAACCCAATGGTCGACAGAACATTAGCTTCCTCCATAGAACCCACTGGTCGACAGAACCTTAGCTTCCTCCATAGAACCCACTGGTCTATAGAAACTTAGCTTCCTCCATAGAACCCACTGGTCGATAGAACCTTAGCTTCCTCCATAGAACCCACTGGTCGATAGAACCTTAGCTTCCTCCATAGAACCCACTGGTCAATAGAACCTTAGCTTCCTCCATAGAACCCACTGGTCTATAGAACCTTAGCTTCCACCATAGAACCCACTGGTCTATAGAACCTTAGCTTCCTCCATAGAACCCAATGGTTGATAGAACCTTAGCTTCCTCCATAGAACCCACTGGTCGATAGAACCTTAGTTTCTTCCATAGAACCCACTGGTCGATAGAACCTTAGATTCCTCCATAGAACCCACTGGTCGATAGAACCTTAGCTTCCTCCATAGAACCCACTGGTCTATAGAACCTTAGCTTCCTCCATAGAACTGACTAGTCGATAGAACCTTAGCTTCCTCCATAGAACTGACTGGTCAATAGAACCTTAGCTTCCTCCATAGAACCCACTGCTCGATAGAAACTTAGCTTCCTTCATAGAACCCACTGGTCTATAGAACCTTAGGTTCCTCCATAGAACTGACTAGTCGATAGAACCTTAGCTTCCTCCATAGAACCCATTGAGTCTCTCTGTTCAACAGAGACGCTAAACCAACATTATGAAATTTAGGCCTGCAATAGTTATCTGGAGACAGCACCTTTCTCTCTCCATAGGCCCACTCATGCATTCCTTACTTTGCCCCTCCACATTCCCAACCAGACCATCAGCTATTGCCATGGAGCTCATCACCAGCATTCACCCAGGGGAAGATTTCCCTGCCTGCAGTGTAGCCTTTCCACCTGTGAAGAGGACCTGCCATCAGTATACATTCCCAGCTCCTCCTTTTGGATTCTCCAAAAGATAAAATAAACACAAATTCAGAAAATATGGTTGGAGTCCTTCATAACGGACACAGCAGGCGTGCAGAGCTAAGAAATGCAGACTGTGCAGCTAAAGGTATGTTGGCACTCTCCCAAATTATTGCATTCAGGTGTCCAAAGCTTGGTCCATAAAGACATGGTTTGACCAGTTTGGTGTGGAGGAACTCGAGTGTCCTGCACAGAGCCCGGACCTCAACTCTACTGAACACCTTTGGGATTAATTAGAACACCAATTGCAAGCCAGGTCTTCTGCGTACAAAGTCAGCTTCATAAAGAAATTATTTGACCAGTTTAGTGAGGAGGAACTCGAGTGTCCTGCACAGAGCCTTGACCTAAACCCTAGTGAACACCTTTGGAATGAGTTGAAACACCAATTGCAAGCCAGGCCTTCTGGGTACAAAGTCAGCATCATAAAGATATAGTTTGACCAGTTTGGTGTGGAGAAACTTGAATGTCCTGCACAAAGCCCAGACCTCAACCCTACTGAACACCTTTGGAATGAGTTGGAACACCAATAGCAAGCCAGGCTTTCTGCATACAAAGTCAGCTTCATAAAGACACGGTTTGACCAGTTTGGTGTGGAGAAACTTGAATGTCCTGCACAGAGCCCAGACCTCAACCCTACTGAACACCTTTGGAATGAATTAGATCGTTGATGGTGAGCCAGGTCTGTTCATCCAAAATTAGTACCTGACTTCAACCCTAGCAAACGCATTTGGAATTAATTGGAATGCCAATTTCAAGTCCGGTTCTCTAAGTACAACAGCAGCTTCATAAAGACACGGTTTGACCAGTTTGGTGTGGAGGAACTCGAGTGTCCTGCACACAGCCCTAACCTCAACCCTACTGAACACCTTTGGGATGAATTAGATCGTTGATGGTGAGCTAGGTCTGTTCATCCAAAATCAGTACCTGACTTCAACCCTAGCAAACGCATTTGGAATTAATTGGAATACCAATTTCAAGCCAGGTCTTCTACGTACAACGCCAGCACCATAAAGACATGATTTGACCAATTTGGGGTGGAGGAACTCAAGTGGCCTGCACAGAGCCCAGACCTCAACCCTATGGAACACCTTTGGAATGAATTAGATCGTTGATGGTGAGCTAGGTCTGTTCATCCAAAATCAGTACCTGACTTCAACCCTAGCAAACACATTTGGAATTAATTGGAATACCAATTTCAAGTCCAGTCTTCTAAGTACAACACCAGCTCCATAATGACATGGTTTGACCAGTTTGGTGTGAAGAAACTCAAGTGGCCTGCACAGAGCCCAGACCTCAACCCTAGTGAACACCTTTGGAATGAGTTGAAACACCAATTGCAAGCCAAGCCTTCTGGGTACAAAGTCAGCTTCATAAAGACACGGTTTGACCAGTTTGGGGTGGAGAAACTTGAATGTCCTGCACAGAGCCCGGACCTCAACCCTACTGAACACCTTTGGAATGAATTAGATCATTGATGGTGAGCCAGGTCTGTTCATCCAAAATCAGTACCTGACTTCAACCCTAGCAAACGCATTTGGAATTAATTGGAATACCAATTTCAAGTCCGGTTCTCTAAGTACAACACCAGCTCCATAATGACATGGTTTGACCAGTTTGGGGTGGAGAAACTCAAGTGGCCTGCACAGAGCCCAGACCTCAACCCTACTGAACACCTTTGGAAAGAATTGGAATGCTGCTTGTGACCCAGGTCTTCTTATCCAACATCAGTACCTCACCTCACTCTTTCTCTTTTGACTGAATGGGTACAAATTCCCACAGACATCCACCAAAATCTTGGGTAAAGTCTTCTCCGAAGAGTGGAGGCTGTTAGAGCCGTAAATGGAAGCAACTCCATATTAACGGTTTTGGAATGAGATGTCCCACAAGGCCATATAAGAGTCATGGTCAGGTGCCTACAAATTGGCCATATAATGCCATATAAAGTGTATAATGAAAGCCTCTCTGTTAATGCTGGGACCTGTAGTTCTTCAAATGCTAAGTCTACATGCAGCTCAAGCTCATGGGTAAATACTCAATTACATAAAATCATGGATCCATCTCTTGAAATCTTATTTGCTTTACGTCTTCAGCTCCAGCTTGCGGCTACAACCATCCTGAAGTGTAAACCCGTGGGCCCCGCAGACCAGGGCCCCCGATACTTGGTTGTTTAGCGGAAATAACTCAGTCATTAGGAGCTGCGATCCCGGTGGACTTTTTAAGCCGGAGTTTATTTATCACGGCTCTTTCGCGGCGCTCCCACAGCTGTCAGATGGGCCCAGCCAATATGACAATGGGCTTCTCCTTGATGGATGAGGACTCAGAAGAAAAGGTGCCTGTGAACGAGAGTGAACGCGAAGCCTGAGGGGGGAGAGCGAATCTCGCCAGAGAGTGGAGGGAGGGTGGGGGAGAGAGAGTCGGGACTGGAACATTTCTGCTGGAGAGTGCATGTACTTAAAAACCACAAGAAGTAAATAAGTAATCTAATCAAATGGGCTGCCGGGAACACTTTATCCCCCCGGCCCGGCTGTGTTTACAGAAAACTCAAAGGGGAGCGTTTAGTCGCCGTCGTGCGGTTACTGAGGTCCCGGCTCTGGTCGCGTTTATTGCCCTGTGATTGGGCTGCCCTCTTTTAATGTCCTGTTTATGTGTTGTGGCTTTTTGTCACATCGTGACGGGTTATTACGGGCTGCTGGGTCGCTCCGCCACGGCGGTCTCTTGGCTCTCCATCGCCACTTTGGGATAGAAAATAAAATGTAACCGTTTTCTCGTCTTCCAATGTGTTGAAGGCTTTTTCTGTAGAATGTCAGCTCTTGGGCCAGTTTGATGTCTAAAACAAGTACAGAGCTGTGTGAAGCTGGACAAGGTTTGGTATGCCAAAGCAGGGGCGGACTGACAACTCATGGGGCCCCCGGGCAATAGGGGATCATGGGGCCCCTGTGTCCTCGCCCACACTCAAACCACACCCAAAAAAGTCTATGAAAGGTACCAGAGGCATCTCATGGGGCCCCCTACTGACCCCGGGCCCTCGGGCAGTGCCCGAGTTCCCAAATGGTCAGTCCGCCCCTGTGCCAAAGCATTATGTATCGTAAACAGCCGCCATTTTATTCTGCCTGCACTTGAGAACGTCATCGCGTCAATGGCAAGGCGGACTTCTCTGATGGACGTGTACCTCCTTTACTACTCTCCTTTCCCTTTTTTCTTCTTTTCTCCCTTCTCAGCTTCTTCTCTCTACTATTATCTGTGACTATTTTTTGGTCTGTATTCCAGACCTCTACTCTGTACTAATATACTATCTTAACCCCTCACCTACAGGGCACTTCTACCCCCTTCCTGCCTACAGGACACTTCTACCCCCTTCCTGCCTACCGGGCACTTCTACCCCCTTCCTGCCTACAGGGCACTTCTACCCCCTTCCTGCCTACAGGACACTTCTACCCCCTTCCTGCCTACCGGGCACTTCTACCCCCTTCCTGCCTACAGGGCACTTCTACCCCCTTCCTGCCTACAGGGCACTTCTACCCCCTTCCTGCCTACAGGGCACTTCTACCCCCTTCCTGCCTACCGGACACTTCTACCCCCTTCCTGCCTACCGGACACTTCTACCCCCTTCCTGCCTACCGGACACTTCTACCCCCTTCCTGCCTACCGGACACTTCTACCCCCTTCCTGCCTACCGGACACTTCTACCCCCTTCCTGCCTACAGGGCACTTCTACCCCCTTCCTGCCTACAGGGCACTTCTACCCCCTTCCTGCCCACCGGACACTTCTACCCCCTTCCTGCCTACAGGGCACTTCTACCCCCTTCCTGCCTACAGGACACTTCTACCCCCTTCCTGCCCAGGACAATGTTCAGCTTTCAGCGTTGTTGCACTTTGAATGACAATTGCGCGGTCATGCAACACTGTACCCATATGCCATTTTTATCATTTTTTTGAAACAGATAGAGCTTTCTTTTGGTGGTATTTAATCACCTCGAGGTTTTTTATTTTTTGCTAAACAAACCAAAAACAACTGAAAATTTTTAAGAAAAAAAAGTTTTTTCTTAGTTTTTGTTATAAACTTTTGCAAATAAGTGATTTTTCTCCTTCACTGATGTGTGCTAATGAGGCTTCAGTGATGGGCACTGATAGGCTGCACTGATGGGCACTGATAGGAGGCACTGATAGGAGGCACTGATGAGGAGGCACTGGTAGGTGGCACTGATGGGCATTGACAGGCATCACTGATGGGCACTGAAAGGCAGCACTCATATATGGCA